>NC_091979.1:237115288-237199101 GCF_044704955.1 Pristiophorus japonicus | reverse complement strand
CCTATGGATTGGAGGGTAGCTAATGTAACCCCACTTTTTAAAAAAGGAGGGAGAGAAAACCGGTTAGCCTGACATTGGTAGTGGGGAAAATGTTGGAATCAATTCCAAGTGCACTTGGAAAGCAGTGACAGGATCGGTCCAAGTCAGTATGGATTTATGAAAGGGAAATCATGCTTGACAAATCTTTTAGAATATTTTTGCAGATGTAACTAGTAAAGTGGACAAGGGAGAACCAGTGGATATGGTGTATTTGGACATTCAAAGAGGCTTTTGGCAAGGTCCCACACAAGAGATTAGTGTGCAAAATTAAAGCACATGGTATTGGGGGTAATGTATTGACGTGGATGGAAAACTGGTTGGCAGACAGGAAGCAAAGAGTAGGAATAAATGAGTCCTTTTCAGAATGGTAAACGGGCCCTTTCCAGAACAGCAGGCAGTGACTAGTGGGGTACCGCAAGGTTCAGTGCTGGGACCCCAGCTATTTACAATATACATTAATGATTAAGACAAAGGAATTGAATATAATATCTCCACGTTTACAGATGACACTAAGCTGGGTGGCAGTGAGCTGTGAGGAGGATGCTAAGAGGCTGCCGAGTGTCTTGAACAGGTAAGGTGAGTGGGCAAATGCATGGCAGATGCAGTATAATGTGGATAAATGTGAGGTTCTCCACTTTGGTGGCAAAAACAGGAAGGCAGATTATCTGAATGGTGACAGATTAGGAAAAGGGGAGGTGAAACGAGACCTGGATGTCATGGTACATCAGTCATTGAAAGTAGGCATGCAGGTACAGCAGGCGGTGAAGGCAGCAAATGGCATGTTGGCCTTCATAGCTAGGGGATTTGAGTATAGGAGCAGGGAGGTGTTACTGCAGTTGTACAGGGCCTTGGTGAGGCCACACCTTGAATATTGTGTACAGTTTTGGTCTCTTAATCTGAGGAAGGACATTGTTGCTATTGAGGGAGTGCAGCGAAGGTTCACCAGACTGATTCCCCAGATGGCAGGACTGACATATGAAGAAAGACTGGATCGACTAGGCTTATATTCACTGGAATTTAGAAGAATGAGAGGGGATCTCATAGAAACATAAAATTCTGACGGGATTGGACAGGTTAGATGCAAAAAGAATGTTCCCGATGTTGGGGAAGTCCAGAACCAGGGGTCACAGTCTAAGGATAAGGGGTAAGCCATTTAAGACCGAGATGAGGAGAAACTTCTTCACTCAGAGAGTTGTGAACTTGTGGAATTCTCTACCACAAAAAGTTGTTGAGGCCAGTTCGTTAGATATATTCAAAAGGGAGTTAGATGTGACCCTTACGGCTAAAGATATCAAGGGGTATGGAGAGAAAGCAGGAATGGGGTACTGAAGTTGCATGATCAGCCATGATCATATTGAATGGTGGTGCAGGCTCGAAGGGCCGAATGGCCTACTCCTGCACCTATTTTCTATGTTTCTATGAGAGGGCAGATGGTGCCTCGGTTTCATGCCTCATCTGAAAGGCGGCACCCTCTGACCAGTGCAGTGCTGGGGGAGTGTTGCATTGAGTGTCAGCTTAGATTATATGCTCAAGTCTCTGGACTTGTACCCACAACCTTCTGATTCAGAGGCGAGAGTGTTACCAACTGAACCAAGGCATCTATGCTATTCATCTCAACTACTCCTTTTGGTCGTGAGTTCCAGATTCTAACCACACTCTGGGTAAAGAAGCATCTCCTGGACTCCTCTGTTCCCATTTACACTTCGTCTAGACCCAGCTTTTGTTTCTTTACTTGTCACATTACCATCACCTTGTGCCTCGCACCATCATCCCTTTTGTCATTTAATCTCTCCTGCCTTCCACCCAATCACAGACCTTCCCTTTTGTTCTTTCCTCCCCTCCCCCCTTTTCCTGTTTTGTCAGAACTGGAAAATGTTACAGATGCAAGGTCATCGACCTGACACGTTAACTCATGCTGCCTGACCTGCTGAGTGTTTCCGGCTTGTTCTGTTTTTATTCCTTAATTCCTTATGTGTCGATCTCACAAATGACTTCTGTGGGTTTTTATTAATAATTAAGACCTAGCAAACGGCGAAGGAATGACTGGCTCCAGTGAAAAGTGCCCTAATTGAACAGTCTGCACCAAGAATGCAAATACGATGAATACACTGCAGGCAAAAATAGGCAATCTACTGACTTGAGCTGTGCAACTGGTTCCTGCAATTAAAGATGATCAAACAGTTTTCAAAACAGTCTTATTTCCTCATTAGATTTGGGTACAGATTTGGATGTGAGGTGCATGCAAATCTAATAAGCAAATTCTTCAGTAACAGTTTCCACCCAGTAACTTGAGTTAACTCACTGCCTGAAAGGGCAGTAGAGGCAGAAGTTCTCACCATATTTAAAAAGTACAAGGATGTGCACCTGAAGTGCCGTAACCTGCAGGGCTACGGACCAAGAGCTGGAAAGTGGGATTAGGCTGGATAGCTCTTTGTCGGCCGGCGTGGACATGATGGGCTGAAGTGGCCTCCTTCCATGCTGTAAATTTCTATGATTCTATAATTCAATCTGGTACATGATGAATGGATCCCGATAGCCTGCGCGGGAGCCCGAGCCCGCGGGAGCCTGATCCTGCGAGAGCGTGGGCACCCGAGCCTGCGGGAGCGAACATGGGTGGGAGCGCAGGAGCCCGAGCCTGCGGGAGCGAGCCCGTGCGTGCGAGCCTGCGCGGGAGTGAGCCTGCGAGTGTGAGCCTGCACGGGAGCCCGAGCCTGCGGGAGCGAGCCCGTGCGTGCGAGCCTGCGCGGGAGTGAGCCTGCGAGTGTGAGCCTGCGCGGGAGCGAGCCCATGCGTGCGAGCCTGCGCGGGAGCCCGAGCCTGCGGGAGCGAGCCCGTGCGTGCGAGCCTGCGCGGGAGTGAGCCTGCGAGTGTGAGCCTGCGCGGGAGCGAGCCCGTGCCTGTGAGCCTGCGCGGGAGCGAGCCCGTGCGTGCGCGAGCCTGCGAGTGTGAGCCTGCGCGGGAGCGAGCCTGCGGGAGCGAGCCTCTGCGGAAGCGCAGGAGCCAGAGCCTGCGTGCTGCGGGGCTCAAACCCACAACTTTCTGACTCGAGAGGCGAGAGGTAGTGATTAGCAGCAGGATTCTTCTCCTGAAAGGGTCCCACCCAAAAGTTAACTGATCTTTCCCCTTCAGATGCATGACTGACATATCCAACATTTTCCCTTTCTGCAGGGTGTGAATTTTTTAGAAAAACAACATTCTGAATAAGCGCAATAAATTTTGACTAAGCTGGAGCTGTCCTTTTACAAAGCTGACAGGAGCACTCTCCCAAGAATTATTGGCACTTTTTCTTTCCCCCCACGCCGCCTACAAATTAAATTAAAATGTGAACAGGTACCAAGAATACAATTTCTTTGGCACGTTTCTTCGTGCAGGACATCAGCATGACAAGACAAACATTGCATTAAACTAGAAATATGAGTAATTCACACACACACATCCTGTAAGGTTATAGGAAAGGGGGGGTGGAACGCACTCAAAATGTCACAGGAGAAATGTACAAACACTGAAGAACGCTGACTCCGATTAAAATTAGAAAAAGCTGGCTTTCAGGAGCAAAAGGTGCTTCTGACAGGTTTTGAAAAAAATGGCACATTTCAGGAGGAGGCCAAGAAGGATCATCCACTCGGCACTTCTGGCTGAAGGTGAGTGCAAGCAGTTCACATGGCACTCACATGCCGGGCTCCACCGTCATTGAAGATGGAGATGTTCACGGAGCCTCCTCAACAACAATAACTTGAATTTATATAGTGCCTTTAACATAGTAGAACGTTAAATTAAAAAATCCTCCCGTTGGTTGCTTAATTGTCCACCATCAGCCGTGACTGGATGCGGCAGGGCCGCAGAGCTTTGTCTCCATCAGTTGGTTGTGGGATCGCCTAGCTCGGACTTCTGCTTCTGCTGTTTAGCACGCAAGTAATCCTGCGTTGTAGCTTCACCAGGTTATCATGGAATCATAGAAGTTTACAGCACGGAAGGAGGCCATTTCTGCCCATCGTGTCCACGCCGACCAAGAGGCTACCCAGCCTAATCCCACTTTCCAGCTCTCAGTCTGTAACCCTGTAGGTTACGGCACTTCAGGTGCACATCCAAGTACTTTTTAAATGCGGTGAGTGTTTCTGCCTCTACCATCCTTTCAGGCAGTGAGTTCCAGACCCCCACAATCCTCTGCATGAAGAAATTTCCCCTCAAATCCCCTCTAAACCTTCTACCAATTACTTTAAATGTATGCCCCCTGGTTATTGACCCCTCTTGCTAAGGGAAATAGGTCCTTTCTATCCACTATATCTAGGCCCCTCATAATTTTATACACGCCAATGAGGTCTCCCCTCAGCCTCCTCTGTTCCAATGAAAATAAACCCAGCCTATCCAATCTGTTCTCGTAACTTAGATTCTCCTCTCCCGGCAACATCCTCGTAAATCTCCTCTGTACCCTCTCCAGTGCAATCACGTCCTTCCTGTAATGCGGTGACCAGAACTGCACACAGTACTCCAGCTGTGGCCTAACCAGTGTTTTATAAAGTTCAAGCATAACCCCCCCACCCCCTGCCACTTCTTGTATTCTATGCCTCGGCTAATAAAGGCAAGCATTCCGTATGCCTTCTTAACCACCTTATCGACCTGGCCTGCTACTTTCAGGGATCATGCACTCCAAGGTCCCTTTGTTCCTCTACACGTCTCAGTATCTGTAAGGGGATAAATAAAAGTCACGAGAGTGGAGACAGACCGAGGGATACTGAAGGTAGTGAATTGATCTGACACGTAAAATGGTCCAGATTAAAAGGGCTTATCAGTATTAGGAGGTTCTGAAGAATCAGGAGTTCCTCTGTCTTACGGTAGGGATTGTATTGATCGATTATGTAAAACTCGCTTATGTATGTAAAGCATGCTAATACACTCGCTTACATTGGGTTAAGAGGGAAGCAACAATGCCTGATGGTTAATGAACCATCCATTGGGTTAACCTTAGAACAGATATAGAAACATAGAAAAAGTGCAGGAGTAGGCCATTCGGCCCTTCGAGCCTGCACCACCATTCACTAAGATCTTGGAAGCGTACATATTCAGTACAGAACAAGGACACAAATGTTTGGGATCATAGATTATAGCAGCATGGAAACAGGATGGTATTGACTGCTAGTTTTGACTAGAGTTCTTGGGAGAGGGATAAGGAGGCACCAGCCTGGAAAACACAGTTAATTAACACATCATGAGAAACTGAGGCAAAGTTGACGCCATTGAATAACACATTCCAGAGGGTGACATGTGATGGGAGATGGACAGGTGGGGGAAGAGCCTTTCTGAGCAGTCAGCCAATTGGTGATTTTGTAGGAGGGTCACACACCTCGAAAACTGTATAATTGTAATTGTAAAACCCCTGATCGGAGAAGTGTTCATTGGAACCTTCCCGAGCATGCTTGAATAAAAAACGGTTAACCAAGGTTTAGCCCGAGTGATTCCGTGGTTGCTGTACGGACGGGCGGGTGTCGATTCCTTAAATCAGGGAGTCCACCTCGAGGACGAGAAGTCTTCTTTTTACCCCAACAGTATCCTACCGTTATTGAAGGCCAATCATCTCAGCCCTGGGACAACAACGAAGGAGTTCCTCAGTCCTCCGCCCAATTATTTTAGGATCCCCCCCCCTCCCCCCACCCCACCATTACAAGAACATCATGCATTTACAGAAACCCTTTCAACGTCGTAAAAAGTCCCAAGACACTTCACAGGAGCATTATCAAACAAATTTTCACACCAAGCCACACGAGATATCGGGGTTGAATTTCTGATCGGAGGCTTCCCGCGGCCTGACGGTCCTAGAGGTTCAGACACTTGCGCTCTTGGAGCTGTCCGGATTACCCATGGGTAGAGGCCCACATATCTCAGGGGTGCAGGCGGTTCGCAAGCACTCCTGGGATCATGTGGGCCAGCCAAACCAATCAAAGGAGGGAATCCCCATTCATGCTTATGGGGATTCCGTATGTACGGAACTCCGATAAATAATACGTCTACACTACTAATAAAACATTTTTTTAAACATTACAAATTTAAAATTTATTAAAATGGCATTTAATTAAATATTTAAAACAAAAATAAAAAAATGTTGAAAATAAATGTGCACGTTTTAACGGGACGAAAAATAACCTTACCTTATTGCACGAGGCTTTTAATGTATAAATGACCAGAAAAATATATTTTTTGTGTTCTTTTACAACTCTTACACTGGTAAAAGCAAGCTTTACGCCTGCTTTTCCCAACCAACTAGGGGGGAGGCCATCTTAGACTGGGTGTTGTGTAATGAGAGAGGATTAATTAGCAATCTTATTGTGCGAGGCCCCTTGGGGAAGAGTGACCATAATATGGTGGAATTCTGCATTAGGATGGAGAATGAAACAGTAAATTCAGAGACCATGGTCCAGAACTTAAAGAAGGGTAACTTTGAAGGTATGAGGCGTGAATTGGCTAGGATAGATTGGCAAATGATACTTAGGGGATTGACTGTGGATGGGCAATGGCAGACATTTAGAGACCGCATGGATGAATTACAACAATTGTACATTCCTGTCTGGCGTAAAAATAAAAAAGGGAAGGTGGCTCAACCGTGGCTATCTCGGGAAATCAGGGATAGTATTAAAGCCAAGGAAGTGGCATACAAATTGGCCAGAAATAGCAGCGAACCTGGGGACTGGGAGAAATTTAGAACTCAGCAGAGGAGGACAAAGGGTTTGATTAGGGCAGGGAAAATGGAGTACGAGAAGAAGCTTGCAGGGAACATTAAGGCGGATTGCAAAAGTTTCTATAGGTATGGAAAGAGAAAAAGGTTAGTAAAGACAAACGTAGGTCCCCTGCAGTCAGAATCAGGGGAAGTCATAACGGGGAACAAAGAAATGGCAGACCAATTGAACAACTACTTTGGTTCGGTATTCACTAAGGAGGATACAAACAACCTTCCGGATATAAAAGGGGTCAGAGGGTCTAGTAAGGAGGGGGAACTGAGGGAAATCTTTGTTAGTCGGGAAATTGTGTTGGGGAAATTGATGGGATTGAAGGCCGATAAATCCCCAGGGCCTGATGGACTGCATCCCAGAGTACTTAAGGAGGTGGCCTTGGAAATAGCGGATGCATTGACAGTCATTTTCCAACATTCCATTGACTCTGGATCAGTTCCTATGGAGTGGAGGGTAGCCAATGTAACCCCACTTTTTAAAAAAGGAGGGAGAGAGAAAACAGGGAATTATAGACCGGTCAGCCTGACCTCAGTAGTGGGTAAAATGATGGAATCAATTATTAAGGATGTCATAGCAGTGCATCTGGAAAATGGTGACATGATAGGTCCAAGTCAGCATGGATTTGTGAAAGGGAAATCATGCTTGACAAATCTTCTGGAATTTGTTGAGGATGTTTCCAGTAAAGTGGACAAAGGAGAACCAGTTGATGTGGTATATTTGGACTTTCAGAAGGCTTTCGACAAGGTCCCACACAAGAGATTAATGTGCAAAGTTAAAGCACATGGGATTGGGGGTAGTGTGCTGACGTGGATTGAGAACTGGTTGTCAGACAGGAAGCAAAGAGTAGGAGTAAACAAGTACTTTTCAGAATGGCAGGCAGTGACTAGTGGGGTGCCGCAAGGTTCTGTGCTGGGGCCCCAGCTGTTTACATTGTACATTAATGATTTAGACGAGGGGATTAAATGCAGTATCTCCAAATTTGCGGATGACACTAAGTTGGGTGGCAGTGTGAGCTGCGAGGAGGATACTATGAGGCTGCAGAGTGACTTGGATAGGTTAGGTGAGTGGGCAAATGCATGGCAGATGAAGTATAATGTGGATAAATGTGAGGTTATCCACTTTGGTGGTAAAAACAGAGAGACAGACTATTATCTGAATGGTGACAGATTAGGAAAAGGGAAGGTGCAACGAGACCTGGGTGTCATGGTACATCAGTTATTGAAGGTTAGCATGCAGGTATAGCAGGCAGTTAAGAAAGCAAATGGCATGTTGGCCTTCATAGCGAGGGGATTTGAATACAGGGGCAGGGAGGTGTTGCTACAGTTGTACAGGGCCTTGGTGAGTATTGTGTACAGTTTTGGTCTCCTAACTTGAGGAAGGACATTCTTGCTATTGAGGGAGTGCAGCGAAGATTCACCAGACTGATTCCTGGGATGGCAGGACTGACCTATCAAGAAAGACTGGATCAACTGGGCTTGTATTCGCTGGAGTTCAGAAGAATGAGAGGGGACCTCATAGAAACATTTAAAATTCTGACGGGGTTAGACAGGTTAGATGCAGGAAGAATGTTCCCAATGTTGGGGAAGTCCAGAACCTGGGGTCACAGTCTGAGGATAAGGGGTAAGCCATTTAGGACCGAGATGAGGAGAAACTTCTTCACCCAGAGAGTGGTGAACCTGTGGAATTCTCTACCACAGAAAGTAGTTGAGGCCAATTCACTAAATATATTCAAAAGGGAGTTAGATGAAGCCCTTACTACTCGGGGGATCAAGGGTTATGGCGAGAAAGCAGGAAGGGGTTACTGAAGTTTCATGTTCAGCCATGAACTCATTGAATGGCGGTGCAGGCTAGAAGGGCCGAATGGCCTACTCCTGCACCTATTTTCTATGTTTCTATGTTTCTATGTTAGAATTTCACGGCATTCGCTGGGCAGAAGTTGGGCAAATAGCCAAACACTCCGCTCACGGAGACCCTTTCCCCGGGGATTCGTATGTTCTGTCAAAGCGAAGAGAGAGAGAGCGCGAGAGAGAGAGAGAGAGAGAGGAGCGGAGAGAGAGAGAGAGAGAGAGCGAGAGAGAGAGAGAGAGAGAGAGAGAGAGAGAGAGAGAGAGCGAGAGAGAGAGAGCGAGAGAGAGAGCGAGAGAGAGAGCGAGAGAGAGAGCGAGAGAGAGAGCGAGAGAGAGAGCGAGAGAGAGAGCGAGAGAGAGAGCGAGAGAGAGCGAGAGAGAGCGAGAGAGAGAGAGCGAGAGAGAGCGAGAGAGAGAGAGAGAGAGAGCGAGAGAGAGCGAGAGAGAGAGAGCGAGAGAGAGCGAGAGGAGAGCGAGAGAGAGCGAGAGAGAGCGAGAGAGAGAGAGAGAGCGAGAGAGAGAGCGAGAGAGAGAGCGAGAGAGAGAGCGAGAGAGAGAGAGCGAGAGAGAGAGCGAGAGAGAGCGCGAGAGAGAGCGCGAGAGAGAGCGCGAGAGAGAGCGCGAGAGAGAGCGCGAGAGAGAGCGCGGAGAGAGCGCGAGAGAGAGCGCGAGAGAGAGCGCGAGAGAGAGCGCGAGAGAGCGCGAGAGAGCGCGAGAGAGAGAGCGCGAGAGAGAGCGCGAGAGAGAGCGCGAGAGAGAGCGCGAGAGAGAGCGCGAGAGAGAGCGCGAGAGAGAGCGCGAGAGAGAGCGCGAGAGAGAGCGCGAGAGAGAGCGCGAGAGAGAGCGCGAGAGAGAGCGCGAGAGAGAGCGCGAGAGAGAGCGCGAGAGAGAGCGCGCACGACCGCCAATGGTGAGAGGAGGATGTACAAGAGAATGAAGGCAAATTTCTGGATCTTCCGATTCAACAGCACTGTGTGAGGACCTTCACAATATAGACTGCAGCAGTTCAAGAAGGTGATCCACCACAACCTTCTCATGGGCAACTATGGGTGGGCAATAAATGCCATTGACGCACAAAAGCTGGGTTTTATGGAGGGTCTTAAAGAGAGGAGTTTAGAGAAGAAGCTGAAGGCATGGCTGCCAATGATGGGAGAGGAGAATGGACAAGAGGCTGCTGTAAGAGTAACAGAGTTGGAGGGTGGCTGTAGGAGCTTACAGAAATGGGAGAAAAGTCATGAGGGATTTAATCAGGAGGATAAACATTTTAGATTTGAGATGTTGGAGGACCAGAAGCCGGTGGGTGGTCATTGAGGACATGGGTAATGGGTGAGTGGGACTTGTGAGGGATAGAGTATAGAGAGCAGAGTTCTGGATGAGTTGAAGTTTATGGGGGGTGGAGACTGGGAGGCCAACCAGGAGAGCATTGAAATAGTCAAGTCCGGAGGCGATATCTCAAAGCACTTTAAATATACGAACAATGACGGACAGGAAAAGATCCTCTGGTCCATCCAGCCTGTCCCACACAATTGTGATACATATCCACAGCATAACTAAGACCGCCTATTTCCAACTCCGTGACATCGCCCGTCTTCGCCCTTGCCTCAGCTCATCACTGCCAAAACCCTCATCCATGCCTTTGTTACCTCTAGACTTGAGTATTCCTACGCACTCCTGGCTGGCCTCCCACATTCTACCCTACGTAAACTAGATGTGAACCAAAACTTGGCTGCCCTGTGTCCTAACTCGCACCAAGTCCCGCTCACCCATCACCCCCTGTGCTCGCCGACCTACATTGGCTTCCGGTGAAGCAACGCCTCAATTTCAATTTCAAAATTCTCATCCTTGTTTTCAAATCCCTCCATGGCCTCGATAATGGAGATTATCTCTATAATCTCCTCCAGCCTCACAACCTTGATTATAAATCGCTCAACCATTGGTGGCCGTGCCTTCTATTGCCTAGGCCCTAAGCTCTGCAACTCCCTCCCTAAACCTCTTTACCTCTCTTTCCTATTTCAAGATGCTCCTTAAAACCTACCTCTTGGTCACCTGTGCTAATTTCTCCTTATGCGGCTCGGTGTCAATTTTTTAAATCCCATAACACTGCTGTGAAGCGTCTTGGGGCATTTCACTATGTTAAAGGCGCTATTTAAATACAAGTTGTTATTGATACCTTGTGTATCACGATAGATTCCAGCCCACCTGTCTACACTTCTCTATAGTGCAGAGTCCCATCTCTTTTAGCCTATCTTGATATCGAAGATGTTTTGAACTGGGAATTATTGAGGCTTTGGAAAGGGGGTCACAATTTTAATATAATGAACTACTTTGAAATATTGACATGTTGGCAACAACTTGTATTTATACAGCACCTCAAACGTCCTAAGGCGATTTATTGCAAGAGTTTAGAGAAATTGCTTCCGTTTTAATGCTGACAAGACATAGGCCCAGAAATTGCAGTCGGAGGCTTCCCGCGGCCAACTGCCTCCAACCTGAAACATTTCTATGAATTTACCTGGTGGGCCCGGAGGAACGTGGGATTCCGGTGGGGAGGCCGCCTTTTCCCAACCTGCGAAGCAGGCTCCCGTCCTCCAGGTTCCCACGCAGAAGGTGCAGTCACGTGTGAACGCTCAGCCAATCAAGTACAGTATTCCACAGTTTTCTCATTAATAGCAATAGGAACTCGGTATCTACAAGTTCTCATTGCTATTATTGAGAAAAAAAAACACACACACTAAACACAATAAAAAATAAAAAGCACACCTCACATAATTAAAATTAATTGAAATTAAAGTTAATTTGTGAGTTTTTTTAAAAAGTTTTTAAATTATAGTTTAAAATAAATTTAACAGTGGGCAGGGTTTTTAAAAATAGTGTTTTTTTAATTTAATTTAATTATATTTGTGTGTGTTTTAAAACTCTTATGCCTGTCAAAGTAGGCTATGCGCCTGCTTTTATCAGGCACAAGAGTTTTGAGGACATTTTCTGGGCAAGATATGGGTAAATACCACAATCTTTCCCTAGCAAATGTCCTTGCTCCCGAGATACGTTGGATCTGTCAAGCTCCAGCACATGCGCATTGTTCGCTGAAAACCGGCTTTTGCGATGCCTTCCCAGGTCCGTACACACTCCGTATGGACCCGGGGAGGCCGGGATTTCCAGGCAGCTTCCATGCGGTAGCAAGAGAGAAAGACAAGAACCTAACTCAATAGAGTGGAGGGGAAGGTGGAACAGGAGCAGAATTTTTTTTTAATTTTTTTTTTAAAATTCGTAGCCAATCGTTCCAATTCTTTGTCAAATCACAAACGCCAGAGGTCACCTTGCACATGCCAAGGATCACTCTGCGCCAATGCTCTTAGCCAAAAGGCCTAGAGCCACTGCACCGTTCCTGGAAGTACTGCAATACCAGGTTCGTGCCATGGAGGTGGATGGGTCAGGTCCCCCACACACCTCCGTGGAGGTGGATGGGTCAAACCTCCCCACCCACCTCCTGTTTCCAAAAATGCAAGCATATACCTTCCTGACCAGGGAGGAACCACCCTGGGGTCATGGTGGCTGGTCAGAAACGGTACTACACTTGATCTTAGCCAAAAGGCCGAGAATTATTGCCCATCCCTAATCGCCCTTGAGAAGGTGGTGCTGAGCAGAATGAAGCAGGCACACAAAGCAAGCGCTTCTGTTGGTTTCTTCAAGTGGTTTGAAAACAAAAGGCAGGATGAGTAAACAGGGGTGAGCTCCCGCCAATCCCCTCCCCCAACAGCTTTTGAGAATTTGATAGCAATGACATCATGTTGAGGGGAAATGGTTGGGAGGAGTTCGGAAGTATATCCAGCCCATTTCCTCATCTAGCTGAAATCAGGACGCAACCCGACCCACTTCACATCTCTCTTTCCAACCCCAAATCCATACTGTCAGAAAGGAATCACTGAGCACAGCCGGAACTCCACAGTGCAAGAAGCAGGTGCCGATACGACCTGGTCTCTTAATTTTAATTATCTGAGCGCTTAATTGATTTTAGCTCTACATTCCTACTTAACCTGTGTGACTTGCATTGCTTAATTCAAATTACTGGACAATTCAAAAGTTTAGTGCAGAATTCTAATTTGAATTTTTAAAGAGTACATTTTGCATTAAAAGGGTGAATGTTTAAACACCGCTTCTCCTGTGGCACAGAAACTGTCAAAGCAGAAGTGTCCAAGCTTTTTGGTCTCCGTAGCTGCTTGGCCGAGTACCATGAAGTCTCTCCAGCCCCTTCAGGAGTTGGTAGCACAATCGCCTCGGAGTCAGATGGTTGTGGGTTCGAGTCCCACTCCAGGAACTTGAGCACATAAATCTAGGCTGATACTCCCAGTGCAGTGCTGAGGCAGCACTGCCCTGTCGGAGGTGCTGTCTTTCGGATGAGACGATAAACCGAGGCCCCGTCTGCCCTCTCAGGTGTACGTAAAAGATCCCACGGCATTATTTCGAAGAAGAGCAAGTTATCCCCGGTGTCTTGGCCAATATTTATCCCTCAATCAACATAACAAAAACAGATTATCTGGTCATTATCACATTGCTGTTTGTGGGAGCTTGCTGTGCACAAGTTGGCTGCCACGTTTCCCACATTACAACAGTGACTACACTCCAAAAGTACTTCATTGGCTATAAAGGAAAGATTGGATAGGCTGGTTTGTTTTCCTTGGAACAGAGGAGGCTGAGAGGAGATGTAATTGAGGTGTATAAAATTATATGGGGCCTGGATATAGTGGATAGGAAGGACCTATTTCCTTAGCAGAGGAGTCAATAACCAGGGGAAATAGATCTAAAGTAGTTGGTAGAAGGATTAGAAGGGAGATGAGGAAACAATGTGGTGGGGGTCTGGAACTCACTGCCTGAAAAGGGTGGTAGAGGCAGAAACCCTCACCACATTTAAAAAGTACTTGGATGTGCACTTGAAGTGCCGTAACCTGCAGCGTTACGGACCAAGAGCTGGAAAGTAGGATTAGGCTGGATAGCTCTTTTTCGACTGGCACAAACATGATGGGCCAAATGGCCTCCTTCAGTGTTGTAATTTTCTATGATTCTATGAAAGCGCTTTGGAACATCCCGAGGTTGAGCAAGGTGCTGCAGTTATCAACTTACAAAGTTTTGATTTCTACCAGAGCTTCTTGTCTGGTGATTTTAACCTTCTGAAGATCCTCTCTTCGGACACTGTGACTTTTCCGTCTTGTGAGGGCCTGCTCGGTGAGCTGCTCTTGGCAGCAATCTTGCAGGTACCCGAGCACGGCCGGGGTAGAGATAAATACCGCAAGCAAGATGAACCAGCCAGCTGCCGAAGAGAAGACAAGAAGCTGAATGACCATTAGTACAATCGGAAACAAAAAACAATGTTTTTGTGAAACTTGGCGCTCCAACGGAGGGATGTTTACGGGCGGGGAGTGGAATTACTTGCCCCATTTCATGCGGCCAGATTCGGCATCAAGCACCATCAGCATGGGTTCGATAATATTGGGAAGACCGAAGCCATTGTTTTTGGTCCCCTCCACAAACTCCGTTCCCTAGCCACTGACCCCATTCCTCTCTCCAACTTCTGTCCGAGGCTGAACCACACTGTTTGCAACTTTGGTATCATATTTGACCCTGAAATGACCACATATCCACGTCATCACTAAGACCGCCTATTTCCACCTCTGTAACATCGCCCATCTCCGCCCTTGCCTCAGCTCATCCGCTGCTGAAACCCTCATCCATGCTTTTGTTACCTCTAGACTTGACTATTCCAACGCACTCCTGGCTAGCCTCCCACATTCTACCCTACGTAAACTAGAGATGATCCAAAACTCGACTGCCCGTGTCCTAACTCGCAGCAAGTCCCGCTCACCCATCACCCCGTGCTCGATGACCTACATTGTCCTCCAGTTAAGCAACGCCTTGATTTCAAAATTCTCATCTTTATTTTTAAATCCCTCTATGGCCTCGCCCCTCCTTAGCTCTGCAATCTCCTCCAGCCCCACAACCGCCCCACCCTCGCTGCACCATCGGTGGCCGTGCCTTCTGTTGCCTAGGCCCCAAGCTCTGGAACTCTTTGCCTAAACCTCTCTGTCTCTCTACCACTCTCTCCTCCTTCAAGGCACTTCTTAAAACCTACCGCTTTGACCAAGCTATTGGTCATCTGCCCTAATTTCTACTTGTGTTGATCGGTGTGAAATTTTTCATCGCATAATATTTCTGTGAAGCGCTTTGGGACGTTTCACTACGTTAAAGGCAGTATATAAATACAAGTTGTTGTTGTTACAGGCACATGGACCCGCTAACAGGGTACAATTCCCGCAGCCGTTCTCCAGCCGGAAACACTGAAAAGGTGGGGCGGAAGCGGCCAGTTAGGAGGCTGCTCTAGGATTTTCCACCAACCTTCCGCCAGACTTACAGCAGGAGATTGCGATGTACCCTCGCATCGGAGTAGCATCCAGAGTGGAAGATGCCTGTGCGTGAGTTCTTTTAATGTGGGTGGCCGTTGCACACCAGCTACCACACAGGCTTAGCCGAGCAAGGTCTTGGTCCAGTGGCACGGGGGTCCAAGACGACTGGAGACCAGGCTCCGCTGCATAGGCCTAGTTGCCGCAAGCTCGACACTGAGTAGCGCCCTTAATGGTAGGTGGTCCTAGGCTTGATTGGGGGCAGGCATTGGGAGGGTCAGCGGCCCACTGGAGTTCCGAGTGGAAGGTCACAGTCATGATGCTCACCAGTCAGAAGAAACCAGGATACCAGTGTGGATGTAGAGGCCCAGTGGCATCCACCACCGAACCAGTGTGACATTTTCAATTCACTTGCAACTGCCATGGACAATACTCCCTCAAGGTTTTCTTTGTTGCGCCCGGCCTGTTCATTTCAACGCGCGGTATCTTTGCCTTGATGCTCGGCCGCGCACACGCAGTATCATGGAGGGGACAACTTGTGAGTGGCCTGTGCAGTAGCTCCCAGGCTGCTGCGTGGCCACGCGCACACGCATGCAGCTAAGAGGAAACATTGGACTGGGGCCTTATCTAGAACAAGGACGGGCCGAATGGCCTCCTTCTGTGCTGCAAGGTTCTATGGTTGCGAGATTACCAATTTGGCACTAAAATCGAGGAACTTACATGCCCACTGAGAGCTGGACTGAGTGTACCTGAACTTAATTCACATTGGAACCTTGCAGCCAGCACAGGAGACACGTGTCCAATTGGTCGGGGCAGGCTCAGGTAAAAAAGTTGTGTTCACCCACTCCCCCATTCTGGAGACTGCTCTAATATCAACACTTCAATTCTTACCTTCGGTCAGCGCCAGGAATAGCACGTTGAGCGTGACGCAACACAACATGGAGCATTTGGGCGCTTTCCACCTGCAAAATAGTAAGTTTGATGAATAAATCTGGCAACATCCAGCTTCTCTAAACCCTCTGCCTGAATTGTCAAGGCCCATTAATAATTTGTCGATTTCACGGTGCATTTAGACCTCAGCTTCCTGCCAGAGATCAGTGGCTGCATTGAAGCAAAGCTGATCAAATCATAGAATTATACAGCATACAAGGCGGCCATTTGGTCCATCCTGCGTGTGTGGCTCTTTGAAACATCTGTCCAGTTAGTCCCACTCCCCCCTGCTCCTTCCCACAACCCTGCAAATTTCTCCTTTTCAACTATATATACAAATCCCTTTTTAAAGTTACTATTGAATCTGCTTCCACCACCCTTTCAGGCAGCGCATTCCAGATCACAACAACTCGCTGCGTTAAGAAAAAAAATCTCCTTTTCCTTCTGGTTCTTGTGCCAATTATGTTAAATCTGTGTCCTCTGGTTACCATCCCTCCTGCCAATGGAAAAGGTTTCTCCCTATCTACTCGATCAAAACTGTTCATGATTTTGAACACCTCCATTAAATCTCCACTTAGCCTTCTCTGTTCTAAGCAGAACAATCCCAACTTCTCCAGTCTCTCCACATAACTCAGCGGGTAGCACTGACACCTGAGTCACAAGGTTGTGGGTTCAAGCCCCATTCGCAGAGACTCGAGGTCAAAATCTAGGCTTAGACTCCCAGTGCCATTACTGAGGGAGTGCTGCACTGTCGGATCAGATATTAAACCGAGGCCCCTCTCCTCTCTCCTCTCTCCTCTCTCCTCTCTCCTCTCTCCTCTCTCCTCTCTCCTCTCTCCTCTCTCCTCTCTCCTCTCTCCTCTCTCCTCTCTCCTCTCTCCTCTCTCCTCTCTCCTCTCTCAGGTGGACGTAAAAGATCCCATGGCACGATTTCAAAGAGCAGGGGCCATTGACCTCGGCCAATATTTATCCCTCAATCAACATCACTAAAACAGATTATCTGGTCATTATCACATTGCTGTTTGCGGGAGCTTACTGTGCGCAAACGGGCTGCTGCGTTTACATTACAACAGTGACTACACTTCAAAAAGTACTTCATTGGCCGTACTTCATTAACTGAAGTCCTTTGTTCCCAGTACCATTCTGGTAAGTCTCCTCGGCAAGTCCCCTCCAAGACGGCATCGGTCGAGAGGTCAGATGGTGGCTATTTCGGGCGTCTTAACAACGGAACAAAAAGCAAAAATACTGTAGATGGTGCAAATGTGAAACAGAAACAGGGAACGCTGGAGACACTCAGCAGGTCAGAAAGCATCTGTCGAGAAAATACAAGGCAGCTGATGTTTGGAGCTCTGAGGAGGGTTTTTATACCCACATGATCATCTGTCTCGTGTCTTCTCGACTCAGGTAACCTTTCCTTCTTCAAAACAACCTGGCTGAAACTCCAATTCTGCTACATAAGAACATAAGAAATAGGAGGAGTAGGCCATATGACCCCTCAAGCCCGCTCCGCCATTCAATAAGATCATGGCTGATCTGATCTTGGCCTCAACTCCGCTTCCCTGCCTGCTCTCCAAATCCTTGACTCCCTTATCGTTCAAAAATCTGTCCATCTCCACCTTAAAAAATGGCTCAGAAATTCTGCTTTCTCCTTCGCACGGGCATTTGACTAGATTTGAGAGAAAAAATGCGCACCTACCTGAAGGTGCTGCGCCCACTTGACTTTCCGATGCACAGGCCTCCTCTTGCTGCGCATCACAGCGCGTGCTCGTAGGGATGTGCGCAGGCCTCGAGCCGGAGTCACATGACTCTGGGCAGCCAATCAGGTATAGTATATTCTCATTCATAGTAATAGGAATTTCGTAAGTCCAAAACTCCTATTACTATGAATGAGAAACCCCCCCCAAACACTAATAAAAAAATAGAAAATATACACTACATATTTAAGATTAATTTAAATTAAAGTTATTAATGTCTTTTTAAAAAAATCGGGAAAATGCACCTGCTTTTTCAGGCGCAAGATTTTTGAGGACATTTGTATGTGTAAATATCGCAAATTTGCCCGTACAAATGTCCTCGCTCCCGATCTGGCTACGATCTGTTAAGCTCTAGCTTGACAGATCGGAAAAGCCGGTTTTCAGCACATGCGCATTATGCGCTGGAAACCGGATTTTCCAATGCCTTTTCTGAAACTTCATGCGGACCCGGGACATCAGAATTTCAGGGTCATATTCAATGACCCAGCCTCCACAGCTCTCTGGGGCAGAGAATTTCACAGATTCACGACCCTCAGAGAAGAAATTCCTCCTCATCTCCGTTTTAATTGGGCGACACCTTATTCTGAAACTATGCCCCCTAGTTCGAGATTCCCTCTCGTGGGGAAACATCCTCTCTGCATCGACCCTGTCAAGCCCCCCCTCAGAATCTTATACATTGCAATAAGATCACCTCTCATAGAAACATAGAAAATAGGTGCAGGAGTAGGCCATTCAGCCCTTCGAGCCTGCACCACCATTCGATAAGATCATGGCTGATCATTCACCTCAGTACCCCTTTCCTGCTTTCTCTCTATACCCCTTGATCCTCTTAGCCGTAAGGGCTATATCCAACTCCCTCTTGAATATATCCAAGGAACTGGCATCAACAACTCTCTGCGATAGGGAATTCCACAGGTTAACAACTCTCAGTGAAGAAGTTTCTCTTCATCCCAGTCCTAAATGGCTTACCCCTTATCCTTACACTGTGTCCCCTGGTTCTGGACTTCCCCAACATCAGGAACATTCTTCCTGCATCTAACCTGTCCAGTCCCGTCAGAATTTTATATGTTTCTATGAGATCCCCTCTCATTCTTCTAAACTCCAGTGAATAAAGGCCCAGTCGATCCAGTCTCTCCTCATATGTCAGTCCAGCCATCCCGGGAATCAGTCTGGTGAACCTCCCTCAATAGCAAGAACGTCCTTCCTCAGATTAGGAGACCAAAACTGAACACAATATTCCAAGTGAGGACTCACCAAGGCCCTGTACAACTGCAGTAAGACCTTCCTGCTCCTATACTCAAAACCCCTAGCTATGAAGGCCAACATACCATTTGCCTTCTTCACCGTCTGCTGTACCTGCAATGACTGATGTACCATGACACCCAGGTCTCGTTGCACCTCCCCTTTTCCTAATCTGCCGCCATTCAGATAATATTCTGCCCTCGTGTTTTTGCCCCAAAGTGGATAACCTCACATTTATCCACATTATACTGCATCTGCCACTCACCTAACCTGTCCAAGTCACCCTGCAGCCTCTTAGCGTCCTCCTCACAGCTCACACCGCCACCCAGTTTAGTGTCATCTGCAAACTTGGAGATATTACACTTAATTCCTTCATCCAAATCATTAATGTATATTGTAAATAGCTGGGGTCCCAGCACTGAGCCCTGCGGCACCCCACTAGTCACTGCCTGCCATTCTGAAAAGGACCCGTTTATCCCCACTCTCTGCTTCCTGTCTGCCAACCAGTTCTCTATCTACGTCAGTACACTACCCCCAATACCATGTCCTTTAAATTTGCACACCAATCTCTGGTGTGGGACCTTGTCAAAAGCCTATTGAAAGTCCAAATACACCACATCCACTGGTTCTTCCTTGTCCACTCTACTAGTTACATCCTCAAAAAATTCCAGAAGATTTGTAAAGCATGATTTCCCTTTCATAAATCCATGTTGACTTGGACTGATCCTGTCAGCGTATTTGGAAAGCAGTGTTATTTCATCGTTAATAATTGATCCCAACATTTTCCTCACTACTGATGTCAGGCTAACCGGTCTATAATTACCCGTTTTCTCTCTCCCTCCATTTTTAAAAAGTGGTGTTACATTAGCTACCCTCCAGTCCATAGGAACTGATCCAGAGTCGATAGACTGTTGGAAAATCACCACCAATGCATCCACTATTTCTAGGGCCACTTCCTTATGTACTCTGGGATGCAGACTATCAGCCCCGTTGATTTATCGGCCTTCAATCCCATCAATTTCCCGCCTAATAAGGATATCCTTCAGTTCCTCCTTCTCACTAGACCCTCGGTCCCCTAGTACTTCCGGAAGGTTATTTGTGTCTTCCTTAGTGAAGACAGAACCAAAGTATTTGTTCAACTGGTCTGCCATTTCTTTGTTCCCCATTATAAATTCACCTGATTCTGACTGCAAGGGACCGACATTTGTCTTCACTAATCTTTTTCTCTTCACATATCTATCTCATTCTTCTAAACTGAGTACAGGCCCAACCTGCTCAATCTTTCTTCATAAGACAACCCCCTCATCTCAGGAATCAACCTCGTGAACCTTCTCTGAACTGCCTCCAAAGCAAGTACATCCCTTCTTAAATAAGGAGACCAAAGCTGTACACATGCATTTATTATGCATGAATCAACTTTATATTCAGGTCTTGTAAAGAATGCCTGTCAGACTCTACCCAAGAAAATGTTATGTGTGTGCTGAAAATCAACTCCTCCCCACCAAGTACATTTTAGACAGTACAGGTGGCTGTGTCGGTACTGTGTAAACATTTTATATTAACTGCAAATGGGTTCAAAGGAACAACTGGGCACGTTTTCACCATGTGTGTCAAACCAAAGCAACAACAACAAATTGTATTTATATAGCGCCTTTAACATAGTGAATCCTCCCAAGGCGCTTCACAGGAACATTGAGAAAACAATTTGAAACTGAGCCACACAAGGAGAAATTAGGGCAGGTCAAAGAGGTAGGTTTTAACGAGCATCTTAAAGGAGGAAAGAGAGGTAGAGAGGTGGAGAGGTTTAGGGAGGGAGTTCCAGAGCTTGGGGCCCAGGCAGCTGAAGGCACGGCCACCAATGGTCGAGCGATTATAATCAGGGATGCTCAAGAGGGCAGAATTAGAGGAGTGCAGATATCTCGGAGCGGGGGGGGGGTTTCTAGAGGAGATTATGATAGGGAGGGGCAAGGGCCATGGAGGGGTTTGTAGACAAGGATGAGAATTTTGAAATCGAGGCGTTGCTTAACCGGGCGCCAATGTAGGTCAGCGATCACAGGGGGTGATGGGTGAGTGGGACTTGGTTCGAGTTAGGTCACGGACAGCCAAGTTTTGGATCTAGTTTATGTAGGGTAGAATGTGAGAGGCCAGCCAGGAGTGCGTTGGAATAGTCAGGTCTAGAGGTGACAAAGGCACGGATGAGGGCTTCAGCAGCGGATGAGCTGAGACAAAGGCGGGGATGAGTGATGTTACGGAGGCGGTCTTAGTTATGCTGCGGATGTGGTCGAAAGCTCATTTCAGGGTCAAATATGAAGTGCAAGACTGTTCCCTGTGGGGAAGAGTGTCACTCTGCTGTCAAGTCAGACTCCCACACCGGATCTACCCTATAACATTGCCAGTACAAGGGGACACACCACTTCTCACCAATCTTAAGGTTGCAGCTTGTCCACAGTCTTATAAAGCATCATTCCATCTACCAGAAAAACAAATCACGTTAAACATTCACTCCCTCCACCACCGGCGCACCGTGGCTGCAGTGTGTACCATCTACAAGATGCACTGCAGCAACTCGCCAAGGCTTCTTCGGCAGCACCTCCCAAACCCGCAACCTTTACCGCCTAGAAGGACAAGGGCAGTAGGCGCATGAGAACACCATCACCTGCAAGTTCCCCAAGTCACTCAAAGCTTGGAAATACATCACTGTTCCTGTGTCAGCCGTAGCTCAATGGGCAGCACACTTGCTCTGAGTAAGAAGGTTGTGGGTTCAAATCCCACTCCAAGCGAAACATAAACTGGGATGGTGGAAGCTGCGCTCTCTCCATTGCAGGAAAGAACCTGGTCATCAGGAGTGAGGTGCTCTTGTTGTTGTTGTACGTGGTGCAGGTCTGGCCCATACCCCGCTCCTTTGCCGTGGTAGTCACCCGAGCCGTCTTCCATTTCATCTGGAGATCGAAAATAGACCATATCCACAGAGACACGATGTACAAATCTCTGGACAAGGGGGGAAAAGGACATTCTGAGCATGGCCCTCATCCTGATGGCCACTTTTGTGTGCGGCTGCATCAAGCTGTGCATAGACCCTTCGTACGCAAACACCAAGTGTCAGTACGTGTTGAAATTCTATCTGTCCCCGGTGTTGCGAAGGATGGGTCTGGCCAGGCTGCCGCGGAATGCTCCAACCAGTTGGACCATGCCTCAGCACCTGTCCTTCGTGGAAAAGTTTTTCAAGAAAAACACCCTTGACCACAAGGCCATAAAGCAGTGGTCGGCACGCAAGGTCCTGGACGCCCTACAAAAGATGATGATGGATCCTGTCGGACAGTTCCCCGAGCAGACTGTCAAACTCGTTTGTCAGAATGTCTCATTGCCAGAACTTTCACACAAGCACCAAGACGTAGCTTGGGTGGCGGTGAGAAGGGCCCTACCCATCAGATCCTTCATGCACAGCCGGAGTTTCAGAGACACGGCACTCTGCCCCAGAGTTGGCTGCGGGGCGGATGAGACTGTCATCCATCTCCTTTGGGACTGCCCTTTGCAAGGCAGGTCTGGAAGGAGATGCAGTGGTTGCTGTCTAGGTTCATCCCAAGCAGCTCTAACACAGGACTCTCTGCGGACTGTTCCCAGGGACGCACACTGAGACAGACATCATCTGCTGCTGGAGAGCCATCAGCTCAGTGAAAGACGCACTTTGGTCTTCCCGAAACTTGCTGGTCTTCCAGAGCGAGGAGATATCCATGGCCGAGTGTTGCAGACTGGCGCAATCCAAGGTCCAGGAGTACGTGCTGAGGGACGTACTAAAGATTGATGCAGTCGCCGCAAAGGCACGATGGGGAAGAGCCACAGTTTAAGGCCCTTCCATCACGGTAAACCCAGGGGATGGAATCAGACCCCCCTCGGGCTGTACTTGTTAATCTGCTTGTATACATAGAGCCATGTATACCATGTACTGAAAAACATCTGTGTTGTGCCATGTATAATGAAAGTCTCTGCACTGTTTAGTAACTTGTAAAGAAATGTAAATATATCCCCATCCAGTCAGTGTACTGCATAGTGCTACATGTAACGTGATTCGTGATCGGTATTGAAATGTATCCTGGAATCTAATGTAAACCTGCTCTCATCTGCTCCATGTAATACCTTCATTTGCACAGTACTACATGTAACATGATTTATGGATTGTACTAAACTGTACCTTGAAATGAAATGCACGCTAGTGCATTGTATGGAACTGCTGTCAGCATCCAAACGAATTGTATGGATTTGCTGGCCGCAAGGTACTGAGCTATTTTCCAATATATGTGAAAATTTCATATGAATAAAGTATATTTTTGAAGAAAAAAACTCCAGGGACTTCAGCACATAAAACTAGGCTGACACTCCAGTGCAGTGCTGAGGGCGTGCTACATTGTCGGAGATGTCATCTTTCAGATGAGACGTTAAACCGAGGCCCCATCTGCCCTCTCAGGTAGGCGTCAAAGATCCCATGGCACAATTTTGAAGAAGAGCAGGGGAGTTTTCCCCGGTGTCCTGACCAATATTTATCTCTCAATCAACATAACAAAAAGGTTATCTGGTCATTATCACATTGCTGTTTGTGGGAGCTTGCTGTGTGCCAATTGGCTGCCGAGTTTCCTACATTACAACAGTGACTACACTCCAAAAGTACTTCATTGACTGTAAAGTGCTTTGAGACGTCTGGTGGTCGTGAAAAGCGCTGTTTAAATGTAAGTCTTTCTTTCCTTCATCGTTGCTGGGTCAAAATCCTGGAACTCCCTCCCTAACAGCACTGTGGGAGCAGCTTCACCACACGGACTGCACGGTTCAAGGCGGCGGCTCACCACCACATTCTCAGGGGGCAATTAGGGACAGGCAATAAATGACGGCCTTGCCAGCAACACCCACATCCCAGGAACGAATTTTTAAAAAAATGCTTATTCCAGCAAAAGCAATCGGGTTGCGAATACTGTGGTGGGAAACAGAGAATACACCTCACTGTTTCTTTTTAAGATGCACATAGTTTGGGACAACCCTACATATTGAACATGCGTCAGTATCCAAGGACATTCTAATTACAACTATTTCTGAACAGCAATTGGCATTCATATAACTTAGTCAAACGTCCCGAGGCGCCTCACAAGAGCATTATCACACAAAAATTTGACACCGGGTTTTGGGGGGTGGGAGGGGGGAGAAGAGATGATATGCAATCAGTCAGAATTCCAGTACATTATCCTTTGACTCCGTATTGGAATCTGCATTGATGAGGATTATCTGGTGGAGACATTCTCAATGAAAAGCCTTTTGCCTCAAACAAAGAACCTTCCAAATTGGAGAAAATAGGACCAACTAGTACCGTGTACTGCCCCGAGGCATCCTATTTGCCTCCTGATGTTCCTACACAATACAGGTCTTTAAACTTAAACAGTGTCATAAAACACTACAAGTGTAAATTCATCATACAGTCGAAGAAAGACTTGTAGAGAGAAAAGTTATCTGTAGCGGTTACCATCCAACACTGAAAATGTCTCTTTTGGTGCTCATAAAAAAGAAATGTATTCAGTAATTTACTGGCACCATGAAGCACGGATTAGTCAGGTAAGGAACGAACATCAAATATAATAGGCCCATTATCTTGCCCATCAATTCAGGTAATCCTACAGGAGTTTGATCAGGTTACATACACTAGGATAACACAGCATTCTATTTTTTTTCCCTTTGTCCAGTCTCTTCCCACCTACATCCGTGACTATTCCGATGCCCTCCGCCACATAATTTCCCAGCCCCAACCATCATTTTTCACTATGGATGTCCAATCCCTCTACACTTCCATCCCCCACCAGGATGGCCTGAGGGCGTTCCGCTTCTTCCTCGAGCAGAGGCCCAACCAGTTTTTTTTTTAAATTTCAAAATATACTTTATTCATAAAAAAATCTGTACAGTACATTCAAAGGCATTTCAATACCTTTAGCTGCGGTCAGCAATCCCATACACTATTATTTGGGTGCTGACGGCAGTTCCGTTCGTTACATTCCAGTCCCCATCCATCACCACCATCTTCCGCCTGGCTGAACTTGTTCTCGCGTTGAACTTCTCCTTTAACTCTACTCACTTCCTCCAAATTAAAGGTGTTACTATCGGAACCCGCATAGTCCAAGCTATGCCTGCCTTTTCATGGGATATGTGCAACATTTTTTGTTTCAGTCCTACTCGGGTCCCCTCCCTCACCTCTTTTTCCGGTACATGGATAACTGTATTGGTACCGTTTCCTGCTCTCGCCTGGAACTCGAAAATTTCATTCACTTTGCTTCCAATTTCCACCCTTCCCATGGTCCATCTCAGACTCATCCCTTCCTCAACTTCTCTGTCTCCATTTCTGGGGATAGGCTATTGACAAACATTCACTATAAGTCCACTGACTACCACAGCTATCTGGACTACATTTCCTCCCAACCCACATTCTGTAAAGACTCCATTCCATTCTCCCAGTTTCTCCGTCTCCATCATCGCATCTGCTCTGACACCACCTTTCACACTAGTGCTTCTGATACGTCTTCCGTTTTCCTCAACCGAGGATTCCCCTCTACCGTGGTTGACATGGCCCTCGACCGTGTCCGTTCTATTTCCCACACTTCTGCTCTCACCCTTTCCCCTCCCTCCCAGAACCATAATAGGGTTCTCCTTGTCCTCACCTTTCATCCCAAGAGCCTCCACGTTCAACAGATCATCCTCCGCCATTTCCAACACCAATCACATCTTCCCCCTCCCCTCTCCTTTCAGCATTCCGAAAGGACCGCTCCCTGGTCCATTCCGCAGTCTTCCCTTCCCAAGGCACCTTCCCGTGCAAGCGCAAGAGATGCAACACCTGCCCTTTTACCTCCTCCCTTCCCATTGTTCTGGGCCCCAAACACTCCTTCCAGGTCAAACAGCGAGTTACTTGTACAGGGTGAGTCTTTCAATTTAGTATACTGTATTCGCTGCTCACGATGTGGTCTCCTCTACATTAGGGAGACCAAACACAGATTGGGTAACTGCTTTGCGGAACACCTCCGTTCAGTCCGTAAGCGTGACCTCGAGCTTCCGGTCGCCTGCCACTTTAATTCACCGCATCCCTCCAACTCTGACCTCTCCGTCCTCGCCCTCTTAACCTGTTCCAATGAAGCTCAACGCAAGCTCGAGAAACAGCATCTTATCTTTTGTTTAGGCATATTACAGCCTTCGAGACCCAACATCGAGTTCAAAAATTTCAGACCATAACCCCTGTCCTTATTTTTTTTCTCTCTCTTTCCCATGGCAGCAGTTGATGATTCTGCCATTTCCACTCACAACCTAGCTAGACTCCATTACCATCTCTTTTTGCCGTGCGCCATCATCCCTTTTGTCTCTTAATGTGTTCTGCCTTCCACCCGATCACAGGCCTTCCCTTTTGTTCTTTCCTCCCCTCCCCCGTCTCTGCCCCTACAATTGCTTAAAAACTTTCTATCTCACAATTTCCAGTTCTGACGAAGGGCCATCGACCTGCAGTGTTAACGCTGTTTCTCTCTCTCCACAGATTCAGCCTGACCTGAGTATTTCCACAATTTTCTATTTTTTTTCCAGCTTTTTATTTTCTAAAAGATGCAATACACGCTATAACCACAGTGTCGGTGCAAAGTGGTTTCACGTGGCAATGGGGAGATCACAGAATCATCGAAAGTTACGACATAGAAGGAGGCCATTCGGCCCACCGTGTCCGTATCGGTCAAAAAAGAGCTACCCAGCTTAATCCCACCTTCAGCTCGAGGTCCGTAGCCCTGTAGGTTACGGCTCTTCAAGTGCACATCCAAGTACTTTTTAAATGTGGTGAGGGTTTCTGCCTTGACCACCCTTTCAGGGCAGTGAGTTCCAGACCCCCACCACCCTCTGGGGGAAGAAATGTTTATTCAACACTCCACTACCTCCTACCAATTTACTTTATATTTATGCCCCCTGGTTATTGATTCCTCTAAGGGAAATAGGTCCTTCCTATCCACTATCTAGGCCCCTCATAATTTTATACACTTCAATTAAATTTCCCCTCAGCCTCCTCTATTCCAAGGAAAACAAACCAGCCTATCTAATCTTTCCTCATAGCTAAAGTTTTCCAGTCCTGGCAACATCCTAGTAAATCTCCTCTGCACCCTCGCTAGTGCAATCACATCCTTTCTGTAATGTGGTGACCAGAACTGCACTCAGTACTCCAGCTGTGGCCTAACTGGTGTTGTATACAGATCAAGCAAAACTTCTCTGCTCTTGTATTCTGTATCTCAGCTAATAAAGGAAAGCATTCCGTATGCCTTTTTAACTATCATGTCGACTGGTCTTGCTACCTTTAAGGATCTGTGGACATACATTCCAAAGTCCCTCTGTTCCTCCACACCTCTCAGTATCCTCCCATTTATTGTCTCTGTCGAGCCAGTGTGGTGGCTGGTGTGCAACGGCCACCACACATTAAAAAAATCCACGCATAGGCATCTTCCACCTTTCAACATGTAGTTCGGGATCTGGAATATTAGGTCCTTCATTGAAACACCCGTGAACTCATACCTTTTTGGTGTGGAAGCAAGTCACCCTCGATATGAGGGACCGCCTATGATGATGATGATGATGATTTATTGTGTATACTCTTGCCTTGTTGCCCCTCCCAAAATGCATGACCTCACACTTTTCCGGACTGAATTCCATTTTCCACTTTTCTACCCAACTGACCAGTTCATCGATATCAGAGAATTACGACACAGAAGGAGGCCATTCAGCCCATCATGTCCGTGCCGGTCGAAAAAGAGCTACCCAGCCTAATCCCACCTTCCAGCTCTTGGTCCGTAGCCCTGTAGGTTACGGCTCTTTTAAGTGCACATCCAAGTACTTTTTGTTACATATGTAAACTTGCCTATAACTTATACAGTCACCAGAGGGCTCATCCCCTGGAGTCCCAAGGGATCCCACAATCCCTTGGGAGCACAGGTACTTAAGGAGGCCTCACAGCCTGGAGAGACACTCTGGAGACCTGCAATAAAAGACTCTGGTCACACTTTACTTTGAGCTCACAGTATCCAGTCAGATTCTTTATTCATACCCAACACTTTTTAAATGTTATGAGGGTTTCTGCCTCGATCACCCTTTCAGGCAGTGAGTTCCAGACCCCCACCACCCTCTGGGTGAAGAAATATTTCCTCATTTCCCCTCTAATCCTTCTACCAATTACTTTATATTTATGCCCCCTGGTTATTGACCTCTCTGCTAAGGGAAATAGGTCCTTCCTATCCACTGTATCCAGGCCCCTCATAATTTTAGACACAATTAAATCTCCCCTCAGCCTCCTCTGTTCCAAGGAAAACAACCCCAGCCTATCCAATCTTTCCTCATAGCTAAAGTTTTCCAGTCCTAACAATATCCTCGTAAATCTCCTCTGTACCCTCTCTAGTGCAATCATATCTTTCCTGCAATGTGGTGACCAGAACTGCACGCAGTACTCCAGCTGTGGCCTAACTAGTGTTGTATACAGATCAAGCAAAACCTCCCTGCTCTTGTATTCTATGCCTCGGCTATAAAAGGAAAGCATTCCATATGCCTTTTTAAACTACATTATTGATTTGTCTTGCTACTGTTAAGGACATACACTCCAAGGTCCCTCTGTTCCTCCTTACCTCCCATTTATTGTGCATTCCCTTGCCTTATTGCCCTTCCCCGAATACATGACCTCACACTTTTCCGGATTGAATTCAATTTTCCACTTTTCTACCCAATTGACCAGTTCATCGATATTTTCCTGCAGTCTGAAGCTCTCTTCTTCACTGTCTTTTAACCACACGACCAATTTTTTTATCATCTGCAAATTTCTATATAATGCCCCCTACATTTAAGTCTAAATCATTAACATATACAACAAAAAGCAAGGGACCGAGTACTGAGCGCTGTGGAACTGCACTGGAAACAGCCTTCCAGTCGCAAAAACACTTTTTCCTTATGCAGCGAGTTGTGATGATCTGGAACGCACTGCCCGAAAGGTTGGTGTACCCAGATTCAATAGTGATTTTCAAAAGGGAATTGGATACTTAACATAAGAAATAGGAACAGGAGTAGGCCATACAGCCCTTTGAGCCTGCTCCGCTATTCAATAAGATCATGACTGATCTGATCATGGACTCAGCTCCACTTCCCTGCCCGCTCCCCATAACCCCTTATCGTTAAAGAAACTGTCCATTTCTGTCTTAAATGTATTCAATTTATTGAAAAGGAAAAACTTGTAGGGCTGTGGGGAAAGAGCGGGGGGGGGGAAGTGGGACTAATTGGACAGCAGTTTCAAAGAGCTGGCACAGGCACGATGGGCCCAATGGCCTCCTGTGCTGTATGATTCTATAATTATGGCATAAATGCAGTCTAAATCTAGAGTCAGGGCCCAATCTAGTCCCATATCAATGCGAAGTGGGATTCCCTGGGAGGTGTAGTCTCGGACCTCGTTAGTTAGCTTGAACTTCGACACCCGACTTACCAAGTTTAACATGAATGCAAAAAACAAAACACTCCCAAGATCATCAGATTTCCATCCCTTCATCCGATTCTGCATTTGTTGACTTACTGGCACATTCTTTTGTTGGTGTAAAGCAATAGGAACAAGGTATTCTGCAAATTATAACTTTTCCTCTGGTTAAATAAGTCTGTTTTTCAGAACTAGGGATCCCCAAGACTGTGTCGATACTTGCAAAATGATCCTCAGAACAGTGATAATGCTGGGGGGGGGGGGGGGGGGGGGCAGGGGCGGAGAAGAGGGTCCCTGGGAGTGTGTCCAAGTGGTGCTGGGGGGTGGGGGGGTGGTAGGGATGAGGGATCTCTCACACACAGGTTTGCTGCAGCTTTAAATCTGGTGTGGAACTTTAGAAGCTGGTGTGTCGCTTCATAAAGCCGGTGAGCCAACTGCATGGAAGCTGCAGATGCTGTGTAGCTGCACAGCTTAAAGGGAACATTGGTGGCATGGGATCTTTCGCATCCACCCGAGAGAGCAGACGTCTCGGCTAACGTTTCATCTGAAAGACGGCTCCTCCGACAGTGCGGCGCTCCCTCAGCATTGCACTGGAGTGCGAGCCTAGATTTTTGTGTTCAAGTCTCTGGCGTGGGGCTGGAACCCACAACCTTCAGACTCAGAGGCAACGTTCTGAGAGGGAGAGGAGCGGCGAGAGCGGGCGGGCGAGAGGCGAGCGGGCGCGAGCCAGAGAGGGCGAGCGAGCGAGAGCCAGAGAGGGCGAGCGAGCGAGAGCCAGAGAGGGCGAGCGAGCGAGAGCCAGAGAGGGCGAGCGAGCGCCACAGCATTTATGTAGATCTTTTTGGAATGTAAAAAGTTCCGTTTGTGAGCCAGACAGCAATGTGATAATGACCAGATAATCTGTTTTTAGTGATATTGCTTGAGAGCTAAATATTGGCCAGAAAACCAGTGCGGACTTCCCTGCTCAATTTGAATTAGGGATCTTTTATGTCCACCTTAGAGAGCAGATTGGGCATCGATTTAACGACTCATCCGAAAGACGGCACCTCCGACAGTGCAGCGATCCCTCAGCACTGCACTGGGAGTGTCAGCCTAGATTTATTTGCTCAAGTTCCTGGAGCGTGACTTGAACCCAGAACCTCCTGACTCAGAGATGAGAGTGCTGCCCATTAACCCCAGTTGACACATCAATATGGTGCATCAATTCGCTGGACAATCAGGGAAAACAACACACGTTCTAAACCCACATCCCGTGATACATTAAAGATGACTCAAACTGCCTCAAGCCACAGTGGAACACAAAGGAATATAAATGCACCATTCAAATAAAGCGCCCAACGCCCATTCTGTCCCTCACACATCACATATCGGAATTACACTTTATTAAGATGCAAATCATTCAGAAAATAAAAAGAAAGCCAGTCACTTAATGCTGTGAGCTTCTGACCTGGAGCCTGAAACTTAAACATTTTCCAATCTGCACAGTCCCTTCACCACACACTCCTTCCCTGGTCTGAAACGTTAGCTCGGTTTCTCTCGCCCCAGATGCTACCTGATGGGGTGAGTATTTCCCACATTGTCTGGTTTTTTTCCCCCAGTTTTCCAGCATCCACAGTATCTTGTGGCTGTATAAATATACAGCTCTTCCTCAATACAATACTACATCGTGCACCACATGGTATATGACTCACGTTCGTGCCCAATTTACCACAAACAATGCCAAACAGTCTTTTATTTAAAGGTGGCAAGATCCACATGCAAGGGTCTTGTGTCACTGAATAATTATTTCATAATTAGGAGCAGGAGTCGGCCACATGGTCCCTCGTGGCTGTTTTGCCATTCAATGAGATCATGGCTGACCATCGACCTCAACTCCACTTTCCTGCCCAATCTCCATATCCCTGGATTCCCCTAGACTCCAAAAATCTATCTGCACATGGGATATACTCATAGATTCAGCACTCACAGCCCTCTGGGGCAGAGAATTCCAAAGATTCAGAACCCTCGGAGTGAACAAATTCCTCCTCATCTCAGTCTTAAATGGCCGACCCCGTATCCTGAGACTGTGCCCCCTGGTTCTAGACTCTCCAGTCAGGGGAAACAACCTCTCAGCATCTACCCAGTTTCTTAACCGCTAAGGGAATAAGGGATTATGGGGAGTGAGCAGGGAAGTGGATCAGAGTCCATGATCAGATCAGCCAGCTCGAGGGGCAATATGGCCTGCTCCTGCTCCTATTTCTTATAAGAACATAAGAACATAAAAAGCCCTCTAGTTCTAGTCTTCCCCCATCAGTGGAAACATCCTCTCTGCATCCACCTTGTCAAGCCCCCTCATAATCTTATACATTTCAATAAGATCACCTCTCATTCTTCTGAATTCCATTGAGTAGAGGCCCAACCTACTCAACCTTTCCTCATAAATCAACCCCCTCATCCCTGGAATCAACCTAGTGAACCTTCTCTGAACTGCCTCCAAAGCAAGTATATCCTTTCTTAAATATGGAAACCAAAACTGCACGCAGTATTCCAAGTGTGGCCTCACCAATACCTTATATAGCTGTAGCAAGACTTCCCTGCTTTTATACTCCATCCCCTTTGCAATAAAGGCCAAGATTCCATTGGCCTTCCTGATCACTTGCTGTACCTGCATATTATTCTTTTGTGTTTCATGCGCAAGTACCCCCAGGTCCTGCTGTACTGTGGCACTTTGCAATCTTTCTCCATTTAAATAATTTTTTTCTGCCAAAGTGCATGACCTCACACTTTCCAACATTATACTCCATCTGCCAAATTTTTGCCCACTCACTTAGTCTGTCTATGTCCTTTTGCAGATTTTCTGTGTCCTCCTCACACATTGCTTTTCCTCCCATCTTTGTATAGTCAGCAAACTTGGCTACGTTACATTCAGTCCCTTCTCCCAAGTCGTTAATATAGATTGTAAATAGTTGGGGTCCCAGCACTGATCCCTGCGGCACCCCACTAGTTACTGGTTGCCAACCAGAGAATGCATCACAGTGAAAGCAATTCAAAGGGTAGTTCATTGGCTGTGAAGCACTTTGGGACATCCGGAGGACCATGATAGGCGCTATGGAAATGCAAGTTCTTTCTTCATGATTGCTCTCATCTAATCTCCATTCCCAAACTGAGTGTGCAGTTCAAGCCAACAGGCAGATCGCAGTTTCAGACCGTTATCTGTCATCATCGGCAGTCCCTCGCTTCCACTCTAAAAATTAGTCCTTAGGTGGCTGAACAGTCCAATATGAGAGCCACAGTCCCTGTCACAGGTGGGACAGATAGCCGTTGAGGGAAAGGGAGGGTGGGACAAGTTTGCCACACGCTCTTTCCACTGCCTGCGCTTGATTTCTGCATGCTCTCGGCAATGAGATTCGAGGTGCTCAGCGCCTCCACTTAGGGTGGTATTTGGTCAGAGATTCACAGGTGTCGGTGGGGATGTTTCACTTTATCAGGGAGGCTTTGAGGGTGTCCTTGAAACATTTCCTCTGCCCACCTTTGGCTCGTTATCTGTGCTGAGCTCGTGGATCTTGGCCGGTTGTAGGATCACTACTCTTGGTCTCGGTCGCCCACGGTGGGGAGGGAAACAGAATGGAATCGGCAGGGCTGCGGGAAGCTCCCTCCGTGCTATCACGCAGCTCCTGCAATAGTGTGCAAGCATGAACACAGGTCACCTGCGCGATCAAGAGGAGATTATGGGGTGATTTGACAGGAATGACGAAAGGATGGGGGGGGGGGGGGGGGGCGGACAGTGTTAATGGAAACAGACTGCTTCCGGTAAGCGAGGGATCTAGAACAAGGACACATTACAAGATTAAACACAATACGCGCAAGAAACCTGGGACAGAGAGGAGGCGGTGGAGTGCACGTGCAGAGTTACCAAGCAAAGCAAAATGTCAACATTTAATTGGTTAGCTGTTTGGTTGAAGGAAAAGGAAATGAAGGAACATGCACATGGGGCTAGGACAATTTGCGCCCGCCGACCTACATTGGCTAAGCAACGGACTAGGGGACATATTCTTAAAAAGTAGACCTTTTAGGAGTGAAGTTAGGAAACACTTCTACACACAAAGGGTGGTAGAAGTTTGGAACTCTCTTCCGTCAATGTCAATTGGTGCTGGGTCAATTCTTAAATTTTAAACCTGAGATTGACAGCTTTCTGTAAACCAAAGGTATTAACTGATATGAGCCAGAGGTAGGTATATGGAGTTAGGTTACAGATCAGCCATGATCTCATTGAATGGCGGAACAGGCTCGAGGGGCTAATTGGGCTACTCCTGTACCTATGTTCCCTCAATCCCTTCTCACACCCATGTATCATCATCATAGACAGTCCCTCGGAATCGAGGAAGACTTGCTTCCACTCTAAAAATGGAGTCCTTAGGTGACAGAACAGTCCAATATGAGAACCACAGTCCCTGTCACAGGTGGGATAGATAGTCATTGAGAGAAAAGGTGGGTGGGACTGGTTTGCTGCACGCTCTTTCCACTGCCTGCACTTGATTTCTGCATGCTCTCGGCAACGAGACGAGATTCGAGGTACTCAGTGCCCTCCCGGATGCACTTCCTCCACTTAGGGCGATCTTTGGCCAGGGACTCCCAAGTGTCAGTGGGAATGTCACTTTATCAGGGAGGCTTTGAGGGTGTCCTTGTAACGTTTCCTCTGCCCACCTTTGGCTCGTTTGCCTTGAATGAGCTCCAAGTAGAGCGCTTGCTTTGGGGGTTTCGTGTCTGACATGCAAAATATGTGGCCTACCCAGCGGAGCTGATCGAGTGAGGTCAGTGCTTCAATTCTGGGGATGTTGGCCTGGTCGAGGACGCTGATGTTGGTGCGTCTGTCCTCCCAGAGGATTTGTAGGGTCTTGCAGAGACATCGTTGGTGATATTTTTCCAACGACTTGAGATGTCTACTGTACAGGGTCCATGTCTCTGAGCCATACAGGAGGGTGGGTATTATTACAGCCCTGTAGACCATGAGCTTGGTGGCAGTTTTGAAGTCCTGGTTTAATATACCCATTTATACTGTCTAATTGAATGGCTTTCCTGGGTAACTTATTTCACAACTCCATTAATCTTCGAAGATTAAAAGAATTGCCTGCCTGACTTCCCTTCTTAATCCTCACTTCCTCATTTTTTAAACTTGTGCTCCCTGGGATTTGAACCCTGAACGATTTGTTTGCAAGTGTAACCAACCACACCAACAGAATACTTGCTCAACCATTTGCCGCAGTATACTTCCACCTGATCACTCAGCTGATTCAGGCCTAGCCCCACATACCCGCCTTTGTGTCAGCTGTGGGTCAGTGGGCAGCACTCTCATCTCTGAGTCAGAAGGTTGTGGGTTCAGGTCCCACTCCAGGGACTGGAGCACAAAAATCTGAGGGAGTGCTGCACTGTCGGAGGTGCCGTCTTTCGGATGAGACGTTAAACCGAGGCCCCATCTGCCCTCTCAGGTGGACGTAAAAGATCCCATAGCACTATTTCGAAGAAGAGCCAGGGGAGATCTCCCCGGTGTCCTGGGGCCAATATTTATCCCTTAATCAATGTCACTAAAACAGATTATCTGGTCATTACCACTGTGCTGTTTGTGGGAGCTTGTTGAGTGCAATTGTCTGCCTCATTTCCGACATTACAATAGTAACTACACGCACAGGCATCTCCCACCCTTGAAGATTTAGTTCGGGACCTGGAATTTTAGGTCCTTCATTGAAACGCCTGTGAACTTTTTGGCGTGGAAGCAAGTCATCCTCGACTCGAGGGACTGCCTATGATGATGATGACACTTCAAAAGTACTTCATTGGCTGTAAAGCATCTTGGGATGTCCTGAGGTCGTGAAAGGCACTCTATAAATGCAAGTCTTTATTTTTTTAGTATACATAGCAGGGAGATCCCTGGCTCAATCCCCGATCTGAGGCGACGGGAGGGAGCAATGACTGGCCATCTGGTTGTCGCAATGGGAAGACAATAAGGTTGGAACTCCATTGCGACAGAGGGACCTTCCACAGTTAAATGAGCCCAGCTATCTACAGCCTATTTACAATGGAGAGGGAACACTTGCGGACATAAATATGGCGTACATGGAATTTGCATGTAAATAAATGAAAGTGAATCTGTTTTTGTTGCCGGTGGTTGAAGGAGGAATGTTGGCCAAGACACCAGTAGAACGACATGCTCTTCCTTGAATAGTACCATGGGATCGTCAATATTCACCTAAGCAGCACCTATGTGCAACATCCCCAGTGACACCTGGGAGTCCTTGGCCAAAGACCGCCAAAATGGAGGAAGTGCATCCGGGAGAGCGCTGAGCACCTCGAGTCTCATCGCCGAGAGCATGCAGAAAACAAGCGCAGGCAGCGGAAGGAGCATGAGGCAAACCAGACTCCCCACCCACCCTTTCCCTCAACGGCTATCTATCCCACCTGTGACAGAGACTGTGGCTCTCGTATTGGACTGTTCAGCCACCCAAGGACTCATTTTAAGAGAGGAAGCAAGTCTTCCTCGATTCCAAGCGACTGCCTATGATGATGATGAAGCAGGGAGATGGGGAACTGGTTTAAAGTTTCATCCAGACACTGGAGTACTACCCCAGTGTTGCGTCAGACCAGAGAATGAGTTCATGTCCTGGCATGGAGATCAAAAACACAACCTTCTGACTCGGTAAGAAGTATTCTCAACTAGGCTAAGGTGGCGCACAAACACGGGCTCTCAAACACTTGACGTAGCGGTGTGAAACCTTGTTCCGCCGTCAAACTGCCCGTTGCTGTCCACCTTCAAGAATGGACCCATCGTTCATTAACTGGAAGGAACTGCCCCTCACTGAAAAAGGGCATTAGAAGGTGCAGCCAACAGCAGATGGACATGTTCTCCCTCTGTCAGCTAAATTAGAGTATGCACTCGAGACCTACCTGGAACTGACAGCACGCAATGCTATGGAAACACGAGCCTACAAATGGGCACCCGCCAACAAAATTAAACAGGGGATTATCAGCACAGTGCCTTGCTTCTATGTCCGATGCCCTTAACATCTCCCACCCTCGATTCTCCCCCAATACAGCACACACAGGCCATGCTCCGCACACTGCAAATCAAAAACTGAGATACACAGTAAAGACCTTGCCAATGCTAAACTCAGCTGCCCATGTCCTAACTCGCACCAAGTCCCACTCATTACCCACTGTGCTCGCTAACCTACTTTGGCTCCCAGTTAAGCAACGCTCGATTTCAAAATTCTCATCCTTGTTTACAAATCCCTCCATGCCCTCGCCCCTCACTACCTCTATAATCTCGGTGCCCAGAAGAGGCATGGGCCCAGGGGCAGCACAGGCCAGCCCACGCTGCAAAATGTGTGCATACTGGATCCGTGCAGCAGAGCTGGTTTCCAGTCGTCTTGGATAACCCTTGCCACTGGACCAAGACCTAGCTCTGTCAACATAGAAACATTGAAAATAGGTGGAGTAGGCCATTCGGCCCTTCGAGCCTGCACCGCCAATCATGGCTGATCATGCAATTTCAGTACCCCATTCCTGCTTTCTCTCCATACCCCTTGATCGTTTAGCCGTAAGGGCCACATCTAACTCACTTTTGAATATATCCAACTGGCCTCAACAACTTTCTGTGGCAGAGAATTCCACAGATGCAGAAGTTTCCCCTCCTCAGTCCTCAATGGCTTACCCCTTATCCTTAGACTGTGATCCCTGGTTCTGGACGTCCCCAACATTGGGAACATTCTGAGTGCATCTAACTGTCCAATCCCATAAGAATTTTATATGTTTCTATCAGATCCCCTCTCAAATTCCAGTGAATATAAGCCTAGTCGATCAAGTCTTCCTTCGTAGGTCAGTCCAGCCATCCTGGAAATCAGTCTGGTGAACCTTTGCTGCACTCCCTCAACAGCAAAAATGTCCTTCCTCAGATTAGGAGACCAAAACTGTGCACAATAGTCAAGGTGTGGCCTCACCAAGGCCCTGCACAACTACAGTAAGACCTCCCTGCTCCTATACTCAAATCCTCTCGCTATGAAGGCCAACATGCCATTTGCCTTCTTCACCGCCTACTTTACCTGCATGCCAATTTTCAATGACTGATGTACCATGACACCCAGGTCTCGTTGCACCTCCCCTTTTCCTAATCTGTCACCACTCAGATAATATTCTGCCTTCCTGTTTTTGCCACCAAAGTGGATAACCTCACATTTATCCACATTAAACTGCATCTGCTATGCATTTGCCCACTCACCTAACTTGTCCAAATCACACTGCAGCCTCTTAGCAGCTCACACTGCCACCCAGCTTAGTGTCTTCTGCAAACTTGGAGATATTACATTCAATTCCTTCGTCATTAATGTATATTGTAAATAGCTGGGGTCCCAGCACTGAACCTTGCAGTACCCCACTAGTCACTGCCTGCCATTCTGAAAAGGACCCATTTTATTCCTACTCTTTGCTTCCTGTCTGCCAACCAGTTCTCGATCCATGTCAATACATTACCCCCAATACCATGTGCTTTAATTCTGCACACTAATCTCTTGTGTGGGACCCTGTCAAAAGTCTTTTGAAAGGTCAAATACACCACATCCACTGGTTCTCCCTTGTCCATTCTACTAGTTACATCCTCAAAAAATCCTAGATGATTTGTCAAGCATGATTTCCCTTTCAGAAATCCATGCTGACTTGGACCGATCCTGTCACTGCTTACCAAATGTGCTGCTATTACATCTTTAATAATTGATTCCAACATTTTTCCCACTACCGATGTCAGGCTAACCGGTCTATAATTCCCTGTTTTCTCTCTCCCGCCTTTTTTAAAAAGCGGGGTTACATTAACTACCCTCCAATCCATAGGAGCTGATCCAGAGTCGATAGAATATTGGAAAATGACCACCAATACATCCACTATTTCTAGGGCCACTTCCTTAGCAACATAGAAAATAGGTGCAGGTGTAGGCCATTCGGCCCTTCGAGCCTGCACCGCCATTCAATAGGTTCATGGCTGAACATACAACTTCAGTACCCCATTCCTGCTTTCTCACCATACCCCTTGACCCTCTAGTAGTAAGGACTGCATCTAACTCCTTTTTGAATATATTTAGTGAATTGGCCTCAACAACTTTGTGGTCGAGAATTCCACAGGTTCACCACTCTCTGGGTGAAGAAGTTTCTCCTCATCTCAGTCCTAAATGGCTTACTCCTTATCCTTAGAATGTGACCCCTAGTTCTGGACTTCCCCAACATTGGGAACATTCTGCCTGCATCTAACTTGTCTAAACCCGTCAGAATTTTAAATGTTTCTATGAGATCCCCTCTCATTCGTCTGAACTCCAGTGAATACAAGCCCAGTTGATCCAGTCTTTCTTTATATGTCAGTCTCACCATCCCGGGAATCAGTCTGGTGAACCTTCGCTGCACTCCCTCAATAGCAAGAACGTCCTTCCTCAAGTTAGAAGGCCAAAACTGTACACAATACTCCAGGTGTGGCCTCACCAAGGCCCTGTACAACTGTAGTAACACCTATCTGCCCCTGTACTCAAATCCCCTCGCTATGAAGGCCAACATGCAATTTGCCTTCTTAACCGGGCCTGCTGTACCTGCATGCCAACCTTCAATGACTGATGTACCATGACATCCAGGTCTCGTTGCACCTCCCCTTTTCCTAATCTGTCACCATTCAGATAATAGTCTGTCTCTCTGTTTTTACCACCAAAGTGGATAACCTCACATTTATCCACATTATACTTCATCTGCCATGCATTTGCCCACTAACCTAACCTATCCAAGTCACTCTGCAGCCTCATAGCATCCTCCTCGCAGCTCACACTGCCACCCAACTTAGTGTCATCCGCAAATTTGGAGATACTACATTTAATCACCTCGTCTAAATCATTAATGTACAATGTAAACAGCTGGGGCCCCAGCACAGAACCTTGTGGTACCCCACTAGTCACTGCCTGCCATTCTGAAAAGTACCCATTTACTCCTACTCTTTGCTTCCTGTCTGCCAACCAGTTCTCAATCCACGTCAGCACACTACCCCCAATCCATGTGCTTTAACTTTGCACATTAATCTCTTGTGTGGGACCTTGTCGAAAGCCTTCTGAAAGTCCAAATACACCACATCAACTGGTTCTCCCTTGTCCACTTTACTGGAAACGTCCTCAAAAAATTCCAGAAGATTTGTCAAGCATGATTTCCCTTTCATAAATCCATGCCGACTTGGACCTATCATGTCATCTCTTTCCAAATGCGCTGCTATGACATCCTTAATAATTGATTCCATCATTTTACCCACTACCGATGTCAGGCTGATCGGTCTATAATTCCTTGTTTTCTCTCTCCCTCCTTTTTTAAAAAGTTGGGTTACATTGGCTACCCTCCACTTCATAAGAACTGATCCAGAGTCTATGGAATGTTGGAAAATGACTGTCAATGCATCCGCTATTTCCAAGGCCACCTCCTTAAGTACTCTGGGATGCAGACCATCAGGCCCTGGGGATTTATCGGCCTTGAATCCCATCAATTTTCCCAACACAATTTCCCGACTAATAAGGATTTCCCTCAGTTCCTCCTTCTTACTAGACCCTTTGATCCCTTTAATATCCGGAAAGTTGTTTGTGTCCTCCTTAGTGAATACCGAACCAAAGTACTTGTTCAATTGGTCTGCCATTTCTTTGTTCCCAGTTATGACTTCCCTTGATTCTGACTGCAGGGGACCTACATTCGTCTTTACTAACCTTTTTCTCTTTACATATCTATAAAAGCTTTTGCAGTCCATCTTAATGTTCCCTGCAAGCTTCCTCTCGTACTCTATTTTTCCTGCCCTGATCAAACCCTTTGTCCTCCTCTGTTGGGTTCTAAATTTCTCCCAGTCCCCGGGTTCACTGCTATTTCTGGCCAATTTGTATGCCACTTCCTTGGCTTTAATACTATCCCTGATTTCCCTTGATAGCCACGGTTGAGCCACCTTCCCTTTTTTAAGTACTCTAGGATGCAGACTATCAGGCCCTGGGAATTTATCAGCCTTCAATCCATCAATTTCCCCAACACTATTTCCTAACTATTAAGGATTTCCTTCAGTTCCTCCTTCTCGCTAGACCTTCGGTCCCTTAGTATTTCTGGAAGGTTAGTTGTGTCTTCCTTAGTGAAGACAGAACCAAAGTATTTGTTCAATTGGTCTGCCATTTCTTTGTTCCCCATTAAACATTCACCTGATGCTGACTGCAAGGGCCCTACATTTGTCTTCACTAATCTTTTTCTCTTCATATATCTCTATAAGTTTTTCAGTCAGTTTTTATGTTCCTTGCAAGCTTATTCTCATACTCTATTTTCCACCTCCCCTAATTAAACCCTTTGTCCTCCTCTGTTGAATTCTAAATTTCTCCCAGTCCTCAGGTTTGCTGCTTTTTCTAGCCAATTTATATGCCTCTTCCCTGGTTTTAACACTATCCCTAATTTCCCTTGTTAGCCACGGTTGAGCCACCTTCCCAGTTTTATTTTTAAGCCAGACAGGGATGTACAATTGTTGAAGTTCATCCATGTGATCTTTAAATGTCTGCCACTGCCTATCTACCATCAAGCCTTTAAGTATCATTCGCCAGTCTATCCAAGCCAATTCACGTCTCATACCATCGAAGTTACCTTTCTTTAAGTTCAAGACCCTAGTCTCTGAATTAACTGTGTCACTCTCCAGCTTAATAAAGAATTCTACCATATTATGGTCACTCTTCCCAAAAGAGGCCTCGCACAACAAGATTGCTAATTAATCCTCTCTCATTACACAACACCCAGCTCTCTAGTTGGTTCCTCGACATATTGGTCGAGAAAAATCATCCCTTATAAACTCCAGGAAATCCTCCTCCACCGTATTGCTACCAGTTTGGCTAGCCCAATCTATATGCAACGGCCACCCCACGTTAAAAAAAATCCACGCACAGGCATCTTCCACTTTTCAACATGCAGTTCGGGATCTGGCAAAATATTAGGTCCTTCATTGAAACACCTGTGAACTCATCCCTTTTTGGCATGGAAGAAGTCACCCTCGTTTTGAGGGACCGCCGATGATGATGATGATGATGATGATGAAGAATCTCCTCCAGCCTCACAACAACCCCGGAGATGTCTGCGCTTCTCTAATTCTGCTCTCTTGAGCAGCCCTGATGATAAAATGTTGGAGACAAACGTTATCTAGGGAAGACTCGTGGGGTTCTTTTTGAGAGGCATATAAATTGGCCAGAAAAAGCAGCAAACCTGAGGACTGGGAGAATTTTATAATACAGCAGAGGAGGACAAAGGGTTTAATGAGGAGGGGGAAAATAGAGTATGAGAGGAAGCTTTCTGGGAACAAAAAAACTGACTGCAAAAGCTTCTATAGATATGTGAAGAGAAAAAGATGAGTGAAAATAAACGTTGGTCGCTTGCAGTCAGATTCAGATGAATTTATAATGAGGAACAAAGAAATGGCGGACCAGTTAAACAAATACTTTGGTTTTGTCTTCACGAAGGAAGACACAAATAACCTTCTGGAAATACTAGGGGACCGAAGGCTAGTGAGAAGGAGGAACTGAAGGATATCCTTATTAGGTGGGAATTGTGTTAGGGAAATTGATGGGATTGAAGGCCGATAAATCCCCAGGGTCTGATAGTCTGCATCCCAGAGTACTAAAGGAAGTAGCGTTAGAAATAGTGGATGCATTGGTGATCATTTTCCAACAGTTTATCGTTTCTGGATCAGTTCCTATGGACTAGCTAATGTAACACCACTTTTTTAAAAAAGGAGGGAGAAAATGGGTAATTATAGGCCGGTTAGCCTGACATCAGAAGTGGGGAAAATGTTGGAATCAATTATTAAAGGTGAAATAGCAGCGCATTTGGAAAACAGTGACAGGATCGGTCCAAGTCAGCATGGATTTATGAAAGGAAAATCCTGCTTGACAAATCTTCTAGAATTTTTTGAGGATGGAACTAGTAGAGTGGACAAGGGAGAACCAGTCAATGTGGTGTATTTGGACTTTCAAAAGGCTCTGACAAGGTCCACACAAGAGATTGGTGTGCAAAATTAAAGCACATGGTATTGGGGGTAATGTACTGATGTGGATAGAGAACTGGTTGGCAGACAGGAAGCAGAGAGTCGGGACAAACGGGTCCTTTTCAGAATGGCAGGCAGTGACTAGTGGGACTGAGTGCTAGGACCCCAGCTATTTACAATATACATTAATGATTTCGATGAAGGAATTGAGTGTAATATCTCCAAGTTTGCAGACGACACTAAGCTGGATGACGGTGTGAGCTGTGAGGAGGACGCTAAGAGGCTGCAAGGTGACTTGGACAGGTTAGGTGAGTGGGCAAACGCATGGCAGATGCAGTATAACGTGGATAAATGTGAGTTTATCCACTTTGGGGGCAAAAACACGAAGGCAGATTATCTGAATGGCGGCAGATTAGGAAAAGAGGAGGTGCAACGCGACCTGGGTGTCATGGTACATCAGTCATTGAAAGTTGGCATGCAGGTACTGCAGGCGGTGAAGAAGGCAAATGGTATGTTGGCTTTCATAGCTAGAGAATTTGATTTTAGGAGTAGGGAGGTCTTACTGCAGTTGTACAGGGTCTTAGTGAGGCTTCATCTGGAATAGTGTGTTCAGTTTTGGTCTCCTAACCTGAGGAAGGACGTTCGTGCTATTGAGGGAGTGCAGCAAAGATTCACCAGATTGATTCCTGGGATGGCAGTACTGACATATGAGGAGAGACTGGATTGACTGGGCCTGTATTCACTGGAGTTTAGAAGGATGAGAGGGGATCTCATAGAAACAGAGAAATTTCTGACGGGACTGGACAGGTTAGATGCAGGAAGAATGTTCCCAATGTTGGGCAAGTCCAGAACCAGGGGTCACAGTTTAAGGATAAGGGGTAAGCCATTTAGGACTGAGATGAGGAGAAACTTCTTCACTCAGAGTTATTAACCTGTAGAATTCCCTACTGCAGAGAGTTGTTGCCAGTTCATTAGATATATTCAAGAGGGAGTTAGATATGGCCCTTATGGCTAAAGGGATCAAGGGGTATGGAGAGAAAGCAGGAAAGGGGTACTGAGGTGAATGATCAACCACGATCTTATTGAATGGTGGTGCAGGTTCGAAGGGCCGAATGGCCTACTCCTGCACCTATTTTCTATGTTTTGAAGGGGAGAGAGATGGTGTTTGAGTCAAGGGAGTCGTTGACAATGTCAGCCAGCAGGGATAACTGATTGGTAAGAGGCTGAGTGCAGAAGGGATTGAGGGAGCTGGCGAGAGGGTGGGGTGAGGAAGAGATGGGAAAGAAACTTAGTGAATTTGAGCTTGAATGAGTGGGAAACTGGAGTGAGAGGTTGGAAACTAGGGTGGGAAGAATCTGTCCGCAGCATACGAGTCAACGAAATCCATGTTCTCTTCACACTAGGTATTGGAGATGAGGGATAATAATTCAATTGGCCTCACCACCGAACTGTACAACAGATTCTCTGGGTCTGCCTTCATAAACATTTAGTTTTGGCAAAGTTCTACAAAATTTGGGATATTTGTAAAAGTGATCTATTATGGTCTTGCAGGACACAAATATTTTGAGGTTTTTCCTCAAATTAAAGAAAGTAACCGAGCATTGCGTCTCTGTGTTGGGTCCGATTTGAATCTGCATTTTGTATGAAGAGTTCAGAGTTATGGACTTCCCCATATTTTTATCTTTGCACTGAATGTTATTACTTTGGAATATATTGTGAATCTTTTTAAATGCACAAGTCATTAAAGGGCAGCAGACTTGTATGGTCATGCAATGCTGTGAATGGTAACTCGTTACTTTAATCGGTCCTGACCTGCGAGACACCATCATAAAAGGTGCGGCGGGCATGGGCAGCGTGGCGGTGTACCACTTCAAGGTACAGCGTGAGCTGGTGCTGGAGGGCGACAGCAGCGAAGAGGGACATCATCAAGGTCCAGGTCGGTGATTGGAGCGTGGGCAGATACAGCAGGGGCGGCGAGGTCGGGGCAAAGGAGCGGCGAGAGATTGTAGAGGGATGTGATCGGGGCCCAGGAGAGGCGTGAGTTCGGGGCCAGAAGAGGCGAGGGCCCAGGGGCAGCACGGACCAGCCCACACTGCGATATGTGCGAAGGGAGCAGCGTGCAGCGGCCCGGCGCGGTCCCGGCCTGCAAGACCATCAGCAGGCCGGGGCCATTGGAGGGAGCAGCGTGTGCTGCTGCAGGAGGGCGACGGCTACGAAGCCAGGTCGCTGATTGCAGTGCGGGCAGGCACAGCAGGAGGGGCGAAGGAGCGGCAAAAGTTTGTAGAGGGACGTGACCAGGGCCCAGGAGAGGCGTGAATCTGGGGCCCAGAAATGTGATATGTATGCGCGCTCGGTCTGTGCAGCAGAGCTGGTCTCCAGTTAGTCTTGGGTAATCCTTGCCACTGGACTAAGACCTAACTCTGTCAAGCCCGTGTGGTGGCTGGTGTGCAACGGCCATCACACGTCAAAAAAATGCACCCTTCAAGATGTAGTTCGGGACCTGGAATATCTTTCATTGGAACATGCCGATGATGATGATGAACTTTTAAAATGCTTTCAGATTGTACCTACACTAGTGTAGCTTTGTTATCAGATTGATGTACAATGGGGTGCCTTTTTTGAGCAGTTCAGGAAATACTCCTGTTATTAATAAGTTGGATTGCATAGTAATTCCATTATTGTACTGCATTGAACTGATGTATAACATACAGGAAATATTTGAGGAATCCAGTTGGTTTGGGTAGCTGAACAGTGTAGTGAAGTGGAATTTGTTTTAACGGTGACAAGCTATCGAAAATAAACTTACTGAAGCAACAACAGCTTGCATATGTAGAACAACAATTTGCATTTATATAGCACCTTTTTTAATGTAAAAAAAATGTCCCAAAGTGCTGCACAGGAGCATAATCGGACAGTGATGGCTGGTGGATTTGTTCACAAATGAATGGGCATTCTGCAGGGAAATGCGGAGAGGGGCAGCGATTGTTGGTCTGCAGTAGTGGGTAGGGTGAGCAGGATGGAAAGGAGGTTGGCCCTCAGCTGTAATACAGGGGTAGATGATCAGCAAGAGAACAGGATGGGACAGTGAGGTTGCTGCTCGTAAGGAGGCAGTGACTGGTGTTTTGATGAGGCCCTTTGGAGAATGCCAAGAGAGGCACAGAGGGCTTAGCAAGGAGGTGATGCTTGAATTGTATAAAACACTGGTTAGGCCCCAGCTGGAGTACTGTGTGCAGTTCGGGTCACCACATTACAGAAAGGATGTGACTGCACTAGAAAGGGTGCAGAGGAGACTTACAAGAATGTTGCCTGGACTGGAGAATTTTGGCTATGAGGAAAGAGTGGATAGGCTGGGGTTGTTTTCTTTGGAACAGAGGAGGCTGAGGGGAAACCTGATTGAGGTGTATAAAATTATGAAGGGCCTGGATAGAGTGGATAGGAAGGAGTTGTTTCCCTTGACAGAAGGAACAACAACTAGGGGGCATAGATTTAAAGTAATTGGGGGGAGGTTGAGAGGAGATACGAGGGGAAATCTCCACCCAGAGGGTGGTGGGGGTCTGGAACTCACTGCCTGAAAGGGTGGTAGAGGCAGAAACCCTTACCACATTTAAAAAATACTTGGATGTGCACTGGAAGTGCTGTAACCTACAGGGCTACAGACCTAGAGCTGGAAAGTGGGATTCGACTGGATAGCTCTTGGTCGGCCGGCACAGACACAATGGGCCGAAATGGCCTCCTTCTGTGCTGTAAATTTTTATGATTCTAATCGCTCAACCTTCTATTGTCGAGGCCCCAAGCATTGGAATTCCCTGTCCAAACCTCTTCCCCCTCCTTAAAACCTACCTCTTTGACCAAGCTTTTGGTCACCTGTGCTAATTTCTACTTATTTTTTTATCTCATAATACTCCTGTGAAATGCCTTGGGACTTTACACTACGTTAAAGACGCTATATAAATGCGTTGTTGTTATATCACATTGCAAAATCGCAGAGCAATATGGTAAGACATGGTGGAGTCTCATCGACAGATCGGTGGCATTCTGAAAGCATTCTATGAGGCTATTGAAGGGAAGGAGAGGGGCAACAAGGAACCAGTTCCATCCTCTGCGGCTGGCTGCTGTGGAACAGGCTGAGCTAGAGCGGCTTGTCAGGGTGTGCGACAGCACGGGGCTGACCACGTAGGATGATCAGTTTTGGAAGGCAAACTCCCGAAGACTGAAGAAATTAATTCAATATTTACGAATCGTTCAGTAATTGTTATCTGGCTAGAATTCGCAAAAAGACCCCGCTGGAGTGAGGGTTGTGAATCTGTGGAATTCGCTGCCTCAGAGAGCTGTGGAAGCTGGGACATTGAATAAATTTAAAGTCAGAAATAGACAGTTTCTGAACTGATAAGGGAATAAGGGGTTATGGCGAGCAGGCAGGGAAGTGGAGCCGAGTCCATAATCAGATCAGCTATGATCTTATTGAATGGCGGAGCAGGCTCGAGGGGCCATATAGTCGGGATAAACGGTCCTTTTCAGAATGGCAGGCAGTGACTAGTAGGGTGCTGCAGGGCTCAGTGCTGGGACCCCAGCTATTTACGATATACATGAATGATTTAAATGAAGGAATTGAGTGTAATATCTCCAAGTTTGCAGATGACACGACGCTGGGTGGCGGTGTGAGCTGCAAGGAGGACACTAAGAGGCTGCAGGGTGACTTGGACAGGTTAGGTGAGTGGGCAAACGCATGGCAGATGCAGTATAATGTGGATAAATGTGAAGTTATCCATTTTGGTGCCAAAAACAAAGGCAGAATATTATCTAAATGGTGGAAGATTAGGAAAAGGGGAGGTGCAACGAGACCAGAGTGTCATGGTACATCAATCATTGAAAGTTGGCATGCAGGTACAGCAGGTGGTGAAGAAGGCAAATGGTATGTTGGCCTTCATAGCTAGGGGATTTGAGTATAGGAGCAGGGAGGTCTTGCTGCAGTTGTACAGGGCCTTGGTGAGGCTGCACCTGGAATATTGTGTTCAGTTTTGGTCTCCTAATCTGAGGAAGGACGTTCTTGCTATTGAGGGAGTGCAGTGAAACATAGAAACATAGAAAATAGGTGCAGGAGCAGGCCATTCAGCCCTTCTAGCCAGCACCGCCATTCAATGAGTTCATGGCTGAACATGAAACTTCAGTACCCCCTTCCTGCTTTCTCGCCATAACCCTTGGTCCCCAGACTGATTCCCAGGATGGCAGGACTGACATATGAGGAGAGACTGGATCGACTGGGCTTATATTCACTGGAGTTTAAAAGGATGAGAGGGGATCTCATAGAAACATATAAAATTCTGACGGGACTGGACAGTTTAGATGCAGGAAGAATGTTCCCGATGTTGGGGAAGTGCAGAACCAGGGGACACAGTCTAAGGATAAGAGGTAAGCCATTTAGGGCTGAGATGAGGAGAAACTTCTTCACTCAGACAGTTGTTAACCTGTGGAATTCCCTACTGCAGAGAGTTGTTGATGCCAGTTCATTGGATATATTCAAGAGGGAGTTAGATGTGGCCCTTACGGCTAAAGGAATCAAGGGGTATGGAGAGAAAGCAGGAAAGGGGTACCGAGGTGAATGATCAGCCATGATCTTATTGAATGGTGGTGCAGGCTCGAATGGCCGAATGGCCTACTCCTGCACCTATTTTCTATGTTTCTGTATGGCCTGCTCCTATTTCTTATGTTATGTTATGTAAGAAGATCATCACTTACCCATCAAAACTGAATGACAGGAGTACCTTGGAGAAATTCACCCGACATTACAAGTCCCACAACTCACTCTTTTGCGAATTCTAGCCAGATAATAATTACTGAATGATTGGTAAATATAGTTATTTTACTATAAATTTCACGGTACTGTACTATCTTCCTGCAGATAAATCATAAACATGAAATGAACCGTCATTGCGGCTGCTCTTGGAGCAGGGGTGTCGCAAGTTGCTTAGCGTGGGACTTGAACCCCACAACCTTCTGAGGCAGAGGTGGGAGCGCTACCCACTGAACTGGTCTTGAAGATATGAAAGGCACTATATAAATAGATACGCCAATTGTCGTCAAACGGCTAGTCTAAGCAACTTGCACCACACATGCCCCAAGAGCAGTCTCAATGACGGAACATTTCATGCTTATGATTTATCTGCAGGAAAATAGTACAGCTCTCCCCAGTGTCCTGGCCAATATTTATCCCTCAATCAACATCACAATCATCTGATCATTACCTCATTGCTGTTTGTGGGAGCTTGCTGTGCGCAGATTGGCTGCTGCGTTTCCCACATTACAACAGTGACTGCACTCCAAAAGTACTTAATTGGCTGTTAAGCGCTTTGGGACGTCTGGTGGTCATGAAAGGTGCAATATAAATGCAAGGCTTTCTTTCCATCCTCCACTCTCCTCAACCATACCATGCACCAACTCTTCATTCACAGAGATTTCCTATCATTTGTTTGTATCCATCACCGTTCATATCTCCTTGCTTGCCTCTACTCTTCTCTCTCCAGAAAAAGCTCCACCCTTCTCACCCCACCCCCCCAGCATCTCAAATTCTCAAAGCCTTTTTCCAGTATATACCGCTGGAGCTCAAATCCAAGGCAGCCTGGAATGCACATACTACACGACCAGCCTGGTCATTGCTACTGCATCTGGCTCGAATACCTCGAGCAGCATCACCTCTCACTCTCGGCAGACAAATGCTCTTATTATTCCAGGATCCAAATCCTTTTACTATCCCGGGGCTTATAACTGGCATAGAACTAATTTAATCAAGTGGTTCTGACATCAGAAACTGCCAGAGCAGAGCTAGTGCGGTATGTATGGACCAGCAGAATCCAGAGGGATGGAAGATCGACAGAGATGCTCATGAAGACCTGCTCTAAAATTTTTTGTCTGTGCTTACAACACATGGAAAAATGACAGCAATCCTAGTTCCATTTCAACAGTCATTTGCGTGTGACGAGATTAACACATCCAAGGCTCCTCTGACTCATGGCAAGATCACAAGATAGGGACTTTCTTAATACAAGAAATAGGAGCAGGAGTCGGCCATTTGGCCCCTCAAGCCTGCTCCGCCATTTAATATCATGGCTGATCTGATCTTGGCCTCAATTCCACTTCCCTGCCCGCTCCCCATAACTCTTCACTCCCTTATCTCTCAAAAATCCTTCTATCTCCACCTTAAATATATTCAATGACCCAGCCTCCACAGCTCTCTGGGACAGAGAATTCCACCGATTCTTATGAACCTTGAGCTCATTAGACCCAAGCCTTCCAAAATACTAAACCTACCGTCCCCCATTACAGCAGCTAGCTGTCCCTTACTAGCATGTGTCTTGGCCTCAGTTCAGTGGGTAGCACTCTCTCCTCTGAATCAGAAGGTTGTGGGTTCAAGTCTCACTCCAGAGACTTGAGCACAAAATCTAGGCTGACACTCCAGTGTAGTGCTGAGGGAGTGCTGCACCATGGGAGGTGCCATCTTTCGGATGAGATGTTAAGCTGTGGTCCCGTCTGCTCTCTCAGGCAGACAAGAAAGATCACGGGGCATACTTCAAAGAAGAGCAGGGGAGTTCTCCCTGGTGTCCAGGGGCCAATATTTATCCCTCAACTAACATCGCTAAAACAGATGATGTGGTCATTATCACATTGCTGTTTGTGAGAGCTTGCTGTGCGCAAATTGGTCGCCACGTTTCCTACATTATAACAGTGACTACTCTTCAAAAGTACTTCACTGGCTTTGGGATGACCTGAGGTTGTGAAAGGCGCTATAGAAAAATGCAAGTTCTTTCTTTCCTGCCAACTTGTTCCATCTGTTAATCATCCCTTTCTTCTCAAAACAAAGGCAAACAATTTTTCATAAAGACAGTCCTTCTTCAAACATAATTCCAGTTATCTCTTGTCCCTTATAATCCTCGAGTGGATCAAAAAATTGCACAGCTGCTGGAGAGAGCATTTATTCACCCCTGTACTCACTGACCTGCATCATCTCCCAGTCTGCAATACCTCAATTTTAAAATTCTCATCCTTGTTTTCAAATCCCTCCATGGCCTCGTCCCCTCCCTATTTCTGTAACCTCCTCCAGCCCCACAACCCTCCGAAATCTCTGCACTCCTCCAATTCTGACCGCTTGTGCACCCCCAATTTTAAATCGTTTCAACATTGGCGGCCGTGCCTTCAGCTGCCTAGGCCCTAAGCTCTGGAATTCCCTCCCTAAACCTCTCCGCCTCTCTCTCCTCCTTAAAACCTATTTCTTTGGCCAAGCCTTTGGTCACCTGTAGTAATATCTCCTTATGTGGCGGGTGTCAATGCTCTTGTGAAGTGACTTGGGGTGTTTTACTATGTTAAAGGCGCTATATAAATACAAGTTGTTGTTATTGGATCTACAGAGATACCAGTGATACAGAAATAGCAGGTGTATGTAGCACATACCAGTGGGGGGAATTGGTGGATGTCATAAAAGCATTATTACCAGCCAATAATCTATATACATCTTATTCTAATATACTATTATGTAGCTACTAAAATAAAACACTTCCCAATTTGTGATTCTCACCCTGCCCCCTCCCCATCCACCATTCCAGACTATCACATTCACAATTTCCAAGTCAAACCACTTTCAACAGTAAAGTATCATGAAAGCCAGGTGAAAGTTTAACTGCGCTAAAACCATTCGACAAGCTATTTTCTGTTAGCTAACAAAATTTGCTTCAAAACACATCATTGCGTGACGAAAAATGTCACCTTCACCAAACAGCTAAGGTTCCTTCCCGGCTCTTTCTCTGATCCTGCACCCACACACAGAAAAAAACCTACTGTGCCCATCTATTTAATCAATAAACGAAAAGCCACCATACAGCAAATAACCAAGAACCAATTACAGACCATCAGGTGACAAGTAAAACAAAAAATACCCCCCAAAAAATAGAGACGGAAAATAAAAGCCATAAATAAATACTCTACCTGATTAAATACTTCACCATCTCCCAGAAGTCGTACAGCGGCTCGGCGAAGAGCTCCAGCCTTTTGAAAGCCACCACCAGGCTGAGCAGGTCGAAGGTCTGCGGGGTTTTGGGCCCTCTGGTCTTCAGCTCCACCGTGGGGTTGCTCTCTGGCTCGGGGAGGGGGCTGCTGGCAGTGAGGGGGGAGTTGCTGGGGCAGGTGATGGCGATGGGGCTCCCAGCAGAGTCCCTCCTCTCCCCAGCCTCTGCTCCAGCAGCCTCCCAGGTAGGCATGGTCCCCAAAGCAGGCTGCATAATCTCCAAATAGATAAGAGATATGTATCTCTAAATATCTGTATATATCTATAAATATCTGTATATATCTAAATATATAAGCATACAATTAAATATATATATCTATCCAAATCCTATATATATTTAATTATGTTAAATACAACGCAGGTACAAATACTGCACACACTGAAGCCCAAGACATGGACACAATGCCAAGCTGCTGGGGGTGAGGGGTCACTGGGGGTCACGGCGTTGCTCGGAGACGGGGTCGGTGGCAGCCATGTCGGCTCCAGTAAGTCCTCCGCTTTTTCTTTTCTCTCTCGGCCGCCGGTCTCTCTGCCCAGCTGTTAACCGTGTGTGGATTTTTTTTTAAAGCCTCCCGAGCAACCACACTTCCTCCCTCTCTCGACGTCCCCTGGAACGCCTCTCCTCCTCCAACGCCGGCTCCTCACACGGCTCTCAGACGCTGCAGCCCACGCTCCGCCGCAGGCCGCATCAATCGAGCAGCTCATCGATGTGGGTGGAAGCAAGCGCGATGAGGTCATGCGCTGGCTCCCAACAACAACAACTCGCCTTTCCTACAGCAACAACTTACATTTACAACAACAACTCGCCTTTCCTACAGCAACAACTTACATTTACAACAACAACAACAACTCGCCTTTCCTACAGCAACAACTTACATTTACAACAACAACTCGCCTTTCCTACAGCAACAACTTACATTTACAACAACAACAACTCGCCTTTCCTACAGCAACAACTTACATTTACAACAACAACTCGCCTTTCCTACAGCAACAACTTACATTTACAACAACAACTCGCCTTTCCTACAGCAACAACTTACATTTACAACAACAACTCGCCTTTCCTACAACAACAACTTACATTTACAACAACAACTTACATTTACAACAACTCGCCTTTCCTACAGCAACAACTTACATTTACAACAACAACTCGCCTTTCCTACAGCAACAACTTACATTTACAACAACAACTCGCCTTTCCTACAGCAACAACTTACATTTACAACAGCAACTCGCCTTTCCGGCGACAACTTGCCTTTCCTACAACAACAACTTTCCTACAACAACAACTTGCGTTTAAAGCAGCAACAAAACTTGCATCGATAGAGCCCTTTAACGTAGTAAAACGTCCTCAAGATGCTTCACAAGAGTGTTATCAAACAAAGTTTGAAACAATATTCTCTTTTCCCCACCCAAAAAAAACTAACAGTATATATTTTCTTCTAAATGTAAAGTTAAAGAAAAAAATACTGTTGTAAACTGCGGTTGGCTTATAATACATTTAGTATAAGAATTCAGTTTGAGGGTGAGTGTCCTGAATAAAGGTAATTATAAAGGTATGAAGGCAAAGCTGGTTAAAGTGGACTGGGAAAATATTTTAAAGGGTAAGACTGTAGAAAAGCAGTAGCAAACATTTAAGGAGATAATTCATAACTCTTAGCAAAGATATATTCCAGTGAGAAGGAAAGACTTTAAGAGAAGGGAGAACCATCTGTGGCTAACTAAGGAAGTAAAGGATGTTATTAAATCGAATACAAAGGCATACAATGTTGTGACAAAAAGTACTAGGCGAACTAAAGGTGGACAAATCCCCTGGACCTGGTGGCCTGCATTCTAGGGTCTCAGAGAGGTGGCTGCAGAGATAGTGGATCCATTGGTTGTAATCTACCAAAATTCCCTGAATTCTGGAGAGGTCTCAGCGGACCGCAAATGTAACGCCCCTATTTAAGAAAGGAAGCAGACAGAAAGCAAGAAATGATAGACCAGTTAGCCAAACATCTGTCATTGGGAAAAAGCTGGAGTCCATCATTATGGAAGTAGTAGCAGGACATTTAGAATATCATAATGCAGTCAAGTAGAGTCAGCATGGTTTTATGAAAGGAAAAGCATGTTGGACAAATTTGCTCGAGTTCTTTGAGGATGAGCAGGGTGGGTAAAGGGGAACCAGTAGATGTCGTGTTTTTGGATTTCCAGAAAGCATTCAATAAGGTGCCACATAAAAGGTTACTGCAGAAGATAACAACTCACGAGGCTAGGAGTAATATATTAGCGTGGAGAGAGGATTGGCTAACTAACAGAAAGCAGAGAGTTGGGATAAATGGGTCATTTTCAGGTTGGCAATCTGTAACTAGTGAAGTGCACAGGGATCAGTGCTGGGGCCTCAACTATTTACAATTTATATTAATGACTTGGATGAATGGACCGAGTGTAATGTAGCCAAATTTATTGATGATACAAAGATAGGTGGGAAAGCAAGTTGTGAGGTGGATGCAAAGAATCTACAAAGGGATTTAGGGCCCAAATTTCCCCAAGAGTTGTCCCGTTTTTTTTGGAGTAAGTAGCTTTTTTTGGAGTAACTTAAAAACGCAAATTTCCCCATTTAACTTGCTTCAACGCCCCTTTGTTCTCTCCAAAAGGGGGCGTGACAAGCCACTTACACCTCTTCTGGCCATAGAAGCAAATGTGACCAGCTGAAAGTTATTCCGAACTAACTTAGGCCAGTGTATGTGGTCACTTTTTCAGGCACAGAAAAACCTTACCTACATTTAAGAGATCAGCACAGGTAGCCAGAATGGGGCGGGCGGGTGGGAGGTGAGTTAGAGGATTCCAAAGCACTAAAGACCTTTACAACATCAGTACAACATCTTCAGCACAACAGCTGCACAACATCATCACGAATAAATGAAAGATAAATCAGCCTCAGAAAATAGGGCAGTCCTACCTTGCCGACTGCAGAACACACCGGCTAGCCCTCCCGCCATGGCTGGGGCGGCAGACATGCATGACTGTAGGGGTGAGGGATTTTTACTTTTTACAGTTGACCCTAAATGTTGCGTGGTCCTAATGGAGGATGATTCAGTTTTGATGCAAAATATCTTTAATTGTAAATTTTACAGTGCACTTCAACGATACCAAGAACAACAACAGCCACAACAGGAAAGAAAGCCTGCACCAATCCCTCACCCACATCTCGGGGAAAGTGCGCTTCCTTATAGGGTCGGTGATGGTGGTGGGGGAGGGGGGGGTTGGGGGCCCGGCTTGGGTCTGACCGGTGGCTGGTGCGTGGAGTGAAGTGGGAGTGGCATTTGAGTCTCCGGCCTTTGTGCCTTTATTGCAGAAGCCAGCTCCCTCATGGCATCTGCCATCGTCTGCACACCCTCTGAAATGCCCATCCTGACTTCCCGTCTTAGTGCAGATATTTCACCCGATAGTGTGGCGACCTTATCGCGCACCCCACTGACGGCCGTCACGAGTGATCTTGTGAGGGCATTGGTCTCTTCACCCAATGAAACAACCTGATCAACCTCTCTAAGGGCTGTCTTTCAGGAGAGACTGGTCGGCTTCTCCTTCCCCTCGCCATGGGTCTGCCTAGCGGCACCCCTCCAGTGCGAGGCGCAAGCTGGGACGGTGAGGGACTAGGTGTCCCAAGATTAATTTCCAACCGCCACTCTGACCCGCGACCTCGGAAGGTGTGAACCCATGGAAGGTTGCCGAGGAGCTAATGGAGGGTTCTGGCTGTGTGATGCCCTGTGATAGGTCCTGATCGATATCGCGGTCAGCATTCTCCTAAGCACACATTTCCATGGACCCCTCCTCCCCCCACCCGCCTTGGTCTGGAGCACGCATCTGGATCCTCAGGATCCTGAGGAGTGTCGTCCTCTTCTGCAAAAGACAACACAATATTCAAATGGTTAGCAACACAGGAGGGGGCAGGATGGGTGACATGAGTAGTCTCACGCGTAGCAGGCCAGTCAGCAGGTTGATTTGAAGGGTGACTATGCATTTTAATGATTCGCCCTCACCCTCGCGTGTGGGTCCAGCTTGTGCAGAGCTGATTCTTTTTCTGCCGGTGCGACTCAGCAAGGCAGCAACCCTCTGTTCCAGGTCCGCCAAATCAGTTGGTGCAGATTTGGTGGACCTCCTCCTGTTCTCGTTCTCTCCCTCTTGTGGGCCAATTTCTTCTGCAAAGATGAAAATATTAATTGTCAGACATGGTGCACATCTGATGGGTGGGACACATACAAATGCTCACATTTTCCACTGCAATTCAATTTAAAGATGAAGATATTACTTACACTAACTACTTGACTGACGTCCTGCCATTTCTTGCACTGGCTTCCAGATCTTGCGGTGTTGACCCCAGAGGAGTATTCTTCTGCAACGAGGTTCCATCTTTTTCTCATTTCCTTAGTTGAGGCCTTTGACGGACCACTCTTGCTGATATCCAGCTCCAGCCATTTCTCCTCAATTACAGTCACCAATTTCTCCACTTCCTCATGGAGGAAATTCTTGGTTCGTCTTACACGCTCTTGCGCCATTCGTCTATTGGACTCAAACGCAGGTAATGTTCAAAGATCACCTATACAGCACACCTTTCCACTCCCTCACCCACGCAAAAATCAATATTCAGACCTCACCTTTATATATGCTCCATAACCAATTATTCTGAGGACGTCTCCCTTTAATTGGCCGATTGCCAAGCTTCCTGTTACACTGCACATGCACGCAAACTGAAGTGCCCATCGCACGCTCAAACGGTCATGCGTGCCCCTGCTGGCACTACACAGCACGCTGGGCCCAAGCCCCGCCGCCGGCCGCGCTGAGCACCCCCCCCAGACTCTGCTGCGCGACGCCGATGGATCCGAATGACAAGGGAGCGGCCAAATTCAAAGGTAGATTTTTGGCGCTTTTTTCCCCCCAGAAAGTCAGCGCACCACATCAAACTATGCCGCTCTAAGCGGCTGCGGAAATTTGGGGCCATAGACAGGCTAAGTGAATGGGCAAACATTTGGCAGATGGAGTATAATGTGGGAAAGTGTGAGGTTATCCATTTTGGTAGGAAAAATAAAAAAGCAAATTATTATTTATATGAAGTGATTATAACCATAAGACTGAATTCTTTACTTATAATATATATCAATCGATATATAAAAAATAAAAAAGCAAATTATTATTTAAATGGGGAGAGATTACAAAATGCTGCGGTACAGGGGGATCTGGGGGTCCTTGTACATGAAACACAAAAAGTTAGCATGCAGGTACAGCAAGTAATTAAGAAGGCAAATGGAATGTTAGTTTTTATTGCAAAGGGGATAGAGTATAAAAGTAGGGAAGTCCTGCTCCAACTGTACAAGGCGTTGGTACGACCACACCTGGAGTACTGCGTACAGTTCTGGTCTCCTTATTTAAGGAGGGATATACTTGCACTGGAAGCAGTTCAGAGAAGGTCCACGAGGTTGATTCCTGAGATGAAAGGGTTGTCTTATGAAGAAAGGTTGAGCAGGTTGGGCCTATACTCTTTGGAGTTTAGAAGAATGAGAGGTGATCTTATTGAAACGTATAAGATTCTGAGGGGGCTTGACAGGGTCGATGCAGAGAGGATGTTTCCTCTCATGGGAGAACCTAGAACTAGGGGGCATAGTTTCAGAATACGGGGTCGCCCATTTGAAACGGAAATGAAGAGGAATTTCTTCTCTGAGGGTCGTGAATCTGTGGAATTCTCTGCCCCTGAGAACTGTGGAGGCTGGGTCATTTAATATATTTAAGGTGGAGATAGAATTTTGAACGATAAGGGAGTCAAGGGTTATGGGGAGCGGGCGGGGAAGTGGAGTTGAGACCAAGATCAGATCAGCCATGATCTTATTGAATGGCGGAGCAGGCGCGAGGGGCCAAATGGCCGACTCCTGCTCCTATTTCTTATGTAATTTTTCTTTAACTTAACACTTGGAGAGATTTGTACCCCAAATGGAGTTCATAATTCCATTGGCTGCTGATTTTTATCTCCTGGTCTGACTAGGGTTGGCAACCCTCCAGGATTGTCTTGAAGTCTCCAGGAGTTAAATACTAATCTCCCTAAACACGACTGCAAGCAACCCGGGAGAAATATCATTGGGGCATTAAAAAAATTGTGTTTTTTTCTTCATTTTCTTTGTAATATTTTTATTAGCTACATAAATATTGGATATGGGGGGAAGGGCTGTTAGAATCATAGAATGGTTACAGCACAGAAAGAGGCCATTCAGCCTGTCGAGCCCGTGCCGGCTCTCTGCAAGAGCACTCAGCTCGTCCCACTCCCCACCCTTTCCCCGAAGCGCTGCAATTTTATTTCCTTTGGGTATTTATCCAATTCCCTTTTGAAAGCCATGATTGAGTCTGCCTCCACCACCCTTTCAGATAGTGAATTCCAAATCCTAACCACTCGCTGCGTAAAAGAGTTATTCCTCATGTCGCTTTTATTTCTTCTGCCAATCACCTTAAATCTGTGTCCTCTGGTTCTCGACCCTTCCACCAATGGGAACAGTTTCTCTCTATCTACTCTGTCCAGACCCCTCATGATTTTGAACACCTCTGTCAAATCTCCTCTCAATCTGCCCTGTTCTAAGGAGAACAACCCCAGTTTCTCCAGTCTATCCTCATAATTGAAGTCCCTCATTCCTGGATCCATTCTCGTAAATCTTTTCTGCACCCTCTCTAAGGCCTTCACGTCCTTCCTAATGTATGGTGCCCAGAATTTGACACAATACTCCAGTTAAGGCCAAACCAGTGTTTCATATAGGTTCATCATAACTTCCTTGCCTTTATACTCTATACCTCTATTCATGAAGCCCAGGAACCTGTGCGCTTTTTTCTCAACCTGCCCTGCCACCTTCAGCGATTTGTGTACACATACCCACAGGTCTCTCTGTTCGTGCACCCCCCAAAGGATTGTGCCCTTTAGTTTATATTGCCTCTCCTCATTCTTCCTACCAAATGGTATCACTTCGCACTTTTCTGCATTACATTTCATCAGCCACGTGTCCGCCCATTCCAGCGGTCTGCCTCATGTCCTCTTGAAGCGTATCACTCTCCTCCTCACTATTCACTATAGTGTTTGACTGCTGGTCAAGAATCATCCAGTTGGATAACAAAGAGTCTGTTTGCTTTCCAATTGGCCGCGGGGTGCAGTGAGGATGGGCGTATGGAGCCACCAATGATGGGAGTGTGAATGGGGGCGGGGCGGTTGGAGGCGGCACCTTGGGACTGAAACTGGGATTCCTGCCAAAAGGTTGTTCAGCAAGAACATTGCAACCTACGCAAAGGGATGTTGACATACTAATGTGTAGAGAGTTGTGTAAACATGTGTGCGTAAAAATCGGCTAAAGGAGGGTGCATTGACCAGTGTCTACCAAATAAGGCACTTCCAGTTTGATAAAGAAATCAGTGTATAAAGAAAATAAACTTTTGTGTTAAGTTGATTAAAAAAAAAAGAGAGAAATCGACTTGAGTGCTTACCTACACTCAGAAACAGAGAAACATGGAAATTTACAGTGCAGAAGGAGGCCATTTCGACCCATCGTGTCCGCGCTGGCTGACAAAGAGCCACGCAGCCCTCGGTCAGCAGCCCTGAAGGTTACATATCAACCTATGAACTATGAACAGGTAAAGAGCATCTGACCCAACCAGTCCACCCCACACAACTGCAATACCCCATGTATCGCAACATTTTATACTCCACCCCACCCAGAGCCATGTAATCTCCTGGGAGAGGCAAAAAAACAGATAAAATATCCAGGCCAACTGGGGGAAAAAATCTGGGAAAATTCATCACCGACCCATCCAGTCGATTGAACCTAGTCCAGGAGACCACTCTGACCATTTTAGATTCCCTGAAGTACTTACTGTCGTATCTGCACCAGCCATCAAGAATTATCCAGTCTAATTCCACTTACCAGCTCTAGATCTGTAACCCTGCAGATTATGACACTTCAAGTGCCCATCCAAGCACCTTTTAAATGTGGTGAGGGTTTCTGCCTCTACCACCTTTCCAGGCAGTGAGTTCCAGACCCCCACAACCCTCTGCATGAAGAAGCTTCCCCTCAAATCTCCTCTAAACCTTCCACTCTATGACCCCTCGTAATTGCCCCCTCCACCAAGGGAAATAGGCTCTTGCTATCCACTATATCCAGGCCACTCAAAATTTTATACACCTCAACGAGGTCTCCCCTCAGCCTCCTGTGTTCCAAGGAAAACAAACCTAGCCTATCCAATCTGTCCTCATAGCTAAGATTCTCCATTCCAGGCAGCATCGTCGTAAATCTCCTCTGCACCCTCTCCAGTGCAGTCACGTCCTTCCTATAATACAGCGACCAGAATTGCACACAGTATTCCAGCTGTGGCCTAAGCAGTGTATTATACAATTTAAACATAACCTCCCTGCTCTTGTACTCTATGCATCGGCCAATAAAGGCAAGCATTCCATATGCCTTCTTAACCACCTTATCCTCCTGGCCTGCTACTTTCAGGGATCTGTGGACAAGCTCTCCAAGGTCCCTTTGTTCATCTCCACTTCTAAGTGGCCTTCAGTTTAAAATGTATAGCCTTTCCTTATTAGCCCTCCCAAAATTAAATTCCATTTGCTGCTGCTCTGCCCACCTGACCAGTAGATAGATATCCTCCTGCAGTCCATGACTTTCCTCCTCATTATCAACCACATAGCCAATTTTATTGTCATCTGCAAACTTTTTTATCATAACCCCTATATTTAAATCTAGATCATTGATGTATACCACAAAAAGCAAAGGACCCAGTACTGAGCCCTGCGGAACCCCACTGGAAACATCATTCCAGTCACAAAAGCATCCATCAACCATTACCCTTTGCTTCCGGCCTCTCAGCCAATTTTGGATCCAACTTGCCACTTTGCCTTGGATCCCATGGGTTTTTACCTCCGTGACCAGTATACCATGTGGGACCTTATCAAAAGCTTTGCTAAAGTCCATATACACTACATCGTATGCACTACCCTCATCGACCCTTCTGGTTACCTCCTCGAAAAATTCAATCAGGTTAGTCAAACACGATCTTCCTTTAACAAATCCGTGCTGACTGTCCCTAATTAATCCTTGCCTTTCTAAGTGTAGATTTATCTCGTCCTTCAGGAGTTTTTCCAATAATTTTCTGACCACTGAGGTTAGGCTGACAGGCCTGTAATTACTCGGTCTATCCCTTTCTCCTTTCTTAAACAGGTACCACATTAGCAGTCCTCCGGCACCATGCCTGAATCCAAAGAGGACTGTAAAATGATAGTCAAGGCCTCTGCTATTTCCTCTTTTGCTTCACTCAACAGCCTGGGATGCATTTCATCCGGGCCTGGGGACTTATCCACTTTCAAAGCTGCTAAACTCCTTAATACCTCCTTTCTCACTATGTTTATTTCATCCAGAATTTCACACTCCACCTCAATAGCAGTATCTGCATTGCCCCTTTCCTTTGTGAAAACAGATGCAAAGTATTCATTAAGAACCATACCCACATCTTCCGCCTCCACACAGATTACCCTCATGGTGTCTAATAGACACCATTTCTTTAGTTATTCTCTTGCTCTTAATATATTTATAGAACATCTTTGGATTTTCCTTGATCTTACTTGCAAAGAATTTTTCATGCCCTCTCTTAGCATTCCTATTATCCTTTTTAATTTCACCTCTGAACTTTCTATATTCCTCCAGAGATTCTACAGTATTTAGCCGTCAGTATATGGCATAAGCTTCCCTTTTTTTCTTTATCCTTCCCTGTAAGTCCCTAGACATAAATGGGATTCTAGAATTGTTATTCCCACCCTTTTTCTTTAAGGGCACATGCTTGGCCTGAGCCCTCCGGATCTCCTCCTTGAATGCCTCCCACTGTTCCGACACTGATTTACCTTCAAGTAGCTGTTTCCAGTCCACTGTGGCCAAATCACATCTCTAATCTTAGCAAAATTAGCTTTGGGACTTTTATTCCTGGTTTATCCTTGTCCTTATCCATAACTACCTTGAATCTGACTGAATTATGGTCACTAGCACCCAAGTGCTCTCCCACTGATACCCCTTCCACCTGTCCAGTTTCATTCCCCAAAACTAAATCCAGACCCGCCCCCTCCCATGTTGGGTTTGTTACATACTGACTAAAAAAGTTCTCTTGAATGCATTTTACGAATTCCGCACCCTCAATACCCTTCACACTATATTTGTCCCAATCAATATTAGGATAGTTGAAATCCCCTACTATTACTACCCCATGGTTTTTGGACTTCTCAGAAATTTGCTTACATATTTGCTCCTCTATCTCTCTCCCACTGTTTGGGGGTCAATAGTACACTTCCCAGCAGTGTGATCACCCCTTTTTTATTTTTTAGTTCGACCCATATGGGCTCATTTGATGATCCCTCTCACATCTCATTCCTCCTCACAGCTGTAATATTTTCTTTAATCAGTACCGCCCCCCACCCCCCACCCCCCTTTTTACCCCCCTCTCTGCCTTGTCTAAAAATCCTGTAACCAGGAATATTGAGCTGCCAAAACTGCTCCTCTTTCAGCCATGTCTCTGTAATGGCTATAATGTAATACTCCCAAGTGTCTATCTGTGCTCTTAGCTCATCCACCTTGTTCGCTATACTCCTTGCATTGAAGTATATACCATTTAGCACCTCTTTGATTCCTACTTACTAACCCTTGTTTCCTCTGTCTTATAGATTCATTTTCTACATTCTTGCTTTCTAATTTCAGCTTTACTTCCTTCCTTATTGAATTTGTTCTCGGGTTCCCATCCCCCTGCCAAACTAGTTTAAAATCTCCCCAACAGCACCAGTAAAACTCCCCGCGAGGATATTGGTCCCGGTGCTGTTGAGGTGCAACCGGTCCGGTTTGTACAGGTCCTACCTCCCCTAGAAATGGTCCCAATCCATCAGGAATTTAAAGCCCTCCCTCCTGCACTAACTTTCCAGCCACACGTTCATCCTCTCTATCCTCTCTATCCTTCTATTCTTGTACTCATTAGCACGTGGCACCGGTAGTAACCTGGAGATTACTACCTTTGAGGTCCTACCCTTTAATTTTTCTCCTAGCTCCCTGAATTCTGCCTGCAGGACCTCATCACTCTCTACCTATGTCATTGGTCCCGATATGGACCACAAACTCTGGCTGTTCACCCTCTCCCCCCAGAATGCCCTGCTCTATGACATCCTTGACCCTGGCACCAGGGAGGCACTATACCATCCTGGAGTCACGTCTCTGGCTGCAGAAACGCCTGTCTGTTCCCCTAACTATAGAATCCCCTTTCACTAAAGCTCTTTTGTTCCTTGTCCCTCCCCCCTGTGCAGCTGAGCCACCCATGGTGCCTTGGACTTAGCTCTGGCTGCACTCCCCAGAGGCACCATCGCCCTCACCGGTGCTCAGATGAGAATATCGGTTAGAAAGCGAGATGGATTCAGGGGGGGACTCCGGCACTACCTGCCTAGTGTTCTTCCTCCATCTGGTGTTCACCCACCTCCCCTCTGCCTGCATGCTTTTAAGCTGCGGGGTGACCACCTCCTGAAACGTGCTACCCACGTAGCTCTCAGCCTCGCAGATGTACCATATTGACTCCAGCCGCTGCTCAAGCTCTCAAACGCGGAGCTCGAGTAGTTGAAACTGGAGACACCTCCTGCACACATGGTTGTCTAGGCTGCGCGAAGCGTCCAGGACTTCCCACATACCGTAGAACATGCACTCCACAGGACTGAGCTGCCCTGCCATCCTTCTAATTCGATTTACCTGTTATGAAAGAGAAAGAGAGATACTTATCAATCGCTTGCCTGCCCAGGCGAGGGCTGTGAGCAGGCAGAGGTCGGAATCGCAGTTTGGAGCTGAATCCGAAATCAGTGGGGCGCAGGGGAGTAACGCAGTCGTTAGCAGGAGGCCCGGGGGTCGGAGCGGGAGGCCCAGAGGTCGGCGAGGAACGGAAGGCCTGGAGGACATCACAGGAAAGCAGGAAACGGAACTCGCAGTAGGGAATGTGACCAGAGATTGTGCTCATCGATATCATAGAAAATTACGACACAGAAGGAGGCCATTCGGCCCATCGTGTCCGTGCTGGTCGGAAAAGAGCTACCCAGCCTAATCCCACTTTCCAGCTCTTGGTCCGTAGCCCTGCAGGTTACAGCACTTCAGGTGCACATCCAAGTATTATTTAAATGTGGTGAGGGTTTCTGCCTCTACCACCCTTTCAGGCAGTGAGCTCCAGATCCCCACCACCCTCTGGGGGAAGAAATGTTATTTCCCTTTTAGATTGTTCTACCAATTACTTTAAATCTATGTTCCCCTGGTTATTGACCCCTCTGCTAAGGGAAAAAGGTCCTTCCTATCCACTCTATCTAGGCTCCTCATAATTTTATACACCTCAATTAGATCTCCCCTCAGCCTTCTCTGTTCCAAGGAAAACAACCCCAGCCTATCCATTCTTTCCTCATAGCTAAAGTTTTCCAGTCCAGGCAACATCCTCATAAATCTCCTCTGTACCCTCTAGTGCAATCACATCCTTCCTGTAATGTGGTGACCAGAACTGCACGGAGTACTCCAGCTGTGGCCTAACTAGTGTTTTATGCAGTTCAAGCATAACCTCCCTGCTCTTGTATTCTATGCCTCGGCTATAAAAGGAAAGCATTCTGTATGCCGTTTTAACTACCTTATCGACCTGTCCTGGTCCTGTTCTGATCTCTTGCAGTAGGGACTGTGACCAGAGGCTGTGTCCCTGTTCTCTCTCAGTAGGGACAGAACTGCTGACAAAACTCCGCTTGTAAGCTGCAAGAAATTATTCTCCCCTTTTAAATTGTTTTTTATGTTAAGGTGGAAGAAATAAAGTGATTATAACCATCAGATTGAATTATTTACTTATAATATATCGATTTATATATAAAAAATAAAAAAGCAAATTATTATTTAAATGGGGAGAGATTACAAAATGCTGTAGTACAGGGAGACCTGGGATCCAGGGAGTCCCTGGCCAAAGACCGCTCTATGTGGAGGAAGAGCATCGGGGAGGGTGCTGAGCAGCTCGAATCTCGTCGCCGAGAGCATGCAGAAACCAAGCGCAGGCAGCGGAAGGAGCGTGCAGCAAACCAGACTCACCACCCACCCTTTCCTTCAACCACTATCTGACCCACCTGTGACAGAAACTGTGGTTCGCATATTGGACTGTCCAGTCACCTGAGAACTCACTTTTAGAGTGGAAGCAAGTCTTCCTTGATTTCGAGAGACTGCCTATGATGATGATGATATACATAAAACACAAAAAGTTAAGATGCAGGTAATCAGGAAGGCAAATAGAATGTTGGCTTTTATTGCAAGGGGGATGGAGTATAAAAGCAGGGAAGTCCTGCAACAACTGTACAGGGTATTGGTGAGGCCACACCTGGAGTACTGCACACAGTTTTGGTGGTCTTATTTAAGAAAGGATATACTTGCATTGGAGGCAGTTCAGAGAAGGTTCACTAGGTTAATTCCTGAGATGAGGGGGTTGACTTATGAAGAAAGGTTGAGCAGGTTGGGCCTCTAATCATTGGAGTTTAGAAGAATGAGAGGTTATTGAAACGTATAAGATTCTGAAGGTACTTGACAGGGAAGATGCAGAGAGGGTGTTTCCAACTCATGGGGGAATGTAGAACTAAGGGGGCACATCCCGTGAATGAATTAAAAAAAAAACAATGGCATATGTCGCCATTGTGACAAATTAAAGTGGCAAGAAAACTGGGGTAAATCTAGAAATATGTGATCGTCGTTGACTTGACTGGGGGGCCGGGGGTGGAGGGAGTGGGTATTGTGGATCTATGGTGATCAACCCACATCTTAGTTTCCGGTGAGGGTATTGGTGGTGTGTGGCAACAGTGCCAGAAGGATCATTACTTAAAGGCACTGAGGCCTATGCTGGAGTGGGCAATGCATGATTTGGTGGACAGTGTCGACCACTTGATTTAGACCACTCTGTGTACATAATGGCCCAGATTTTGCTAGAGATTTGCACCATCTAAGGTGTCTGGCTTGTTCTACACCGTAAAAATTCCAGGAAATCATAACGTAAGTGAGTTTCGCCAATATTTAGGCCCCAAGTTTCCACATGATTTGCTCCTGATTTTTAGGAGCAACTGGTGGAGAACGGAGTATCTTAGAAATCGGAATTCTCCACATTTAAGTTTTCTGCAGTTCTAGTCAGGTAGAACAGTTTCACTTTTGAACAGAATTTCTTTTTCAAAAGGGGGCATGTCCGGCCACTGACGCCTGATTTGAAAGTTTCCACAGTGAAAACGTACTCCAAACTAACTTAGAATGGAGCAAGTGAAGATTTTTGTATGCTTGAAAAAACCTTATCAACACATTAAAAAATCAGGCGCAGGTTACAAATTAGGCGTCGGGAACGAGGTGGGGGGGGGGGAAGGGAAGTCATTACATTCTACAATCAATCCTTAGTTATACTTATACAAATAAATCCAACCTGAATAAAAATTTATAAGCAAAGAAAAGATTAAATAAACCATATTCCTACCTGTGTGAAAGTGCCTCAGGCAGGCCTTTCAGGCAGCGGTGTGGCGTCGGTCCCGACGGCAGGGGCAAGAAGCAGCAAGCAGCCTCAGTGCTGATCATGGAGGGGCAATGTGGTTTTATTAAAAAATGTTAAAAATTGAACATCTACAAAGAATTTGAATAGTCTCAAACAAGTGCATGTGTCCCGTTTAGCACAGTCTATCTTTAATTACAGAATGAGTGGTGGAGATTGAAACGGTAACGAGTTGTAAAGGCTGAATTAAAATGCACAGTTGCTGCAGTAACACTGGTTAAAGAGCCAACATTAATTCAGCAGGTTATTTATTCAGCAGTGCTGCTAAAAGCACTCCCTCACACACAGAAATATCAAGAAAATTAAAATGCAAGCCTTTGCAAGGATTCAATAAACAAATTTTCACTTTTTCTGCAGCACTTTTAAAAATGGCCGAGTGCCAATGTTTACTTCAGACTGCGCGTGCACGAACGCTCCAACGCGCACGCGCAGGGTTGCCGGCACCAAAAAAACTCATTTAAATTGTACCCGCCCCCTCCTACTTACAAAATCGGCGCGAGTGGTAGGCTCCGCCCCCTGTGCGCCACGCCAAGCAGACATCGAGCTGCAAGGAGCTCGAGAATACCGCGTTTTTTTTCAGGCGCCGTTTTCGGCGCGAAAAACAGGCGCCCAGCTCTGAGGGGCGCCTTTTTTGCCGCGTGTGGAAACTTGGGGCCATAGAGTGGATAAATACTTAAAAAGGAGGGCTATGGAGAAAGAGTAGGGGGGAGTGGGACTAACTGGATCGCTCTTTCAAAGAGCCGGCACAGGCACGTTGGGTTGAATGGCCTCCTTCTGTGCCGAGAGAGTCTATGGGGTCTGAACTTGGTCAATGAGCCACCCAATACCACCCACAGCCACCAAGGTAGTGCATCCCCCCCAAAATGTTTTTTGCCGAAATTCTTCATGTACCGCTCATCTGTCGCCCGGGTACCGCTCAGCGGGAGTTTATTCGGGGAAGTACTGCCGGCGCAACTTCCTATCGTTCACCCGTGCCGGAGGCTCCAAAAATGGGACTCGAAGATGCTGCTGCCGCCAGCCAGAACGACCACTGGGAAAAAGGGGGTCTGAGCTGGCTGTAAATCGGGCGGGAGGGACAATCGCCGGGATGTGCTCCAGAGCTGCACATCCCAGCTCACATACATATGCTGCACCATTATCACACCCTCAGAGTGAGTTCACCCATGGAAATTAAACTGCACAGAAAGACTTCACAGATATAAATTAAAAGTACTTCGTTGAAGAGCAGGCGTGGTATCGGAAGCGGAACTGAGCTACGAGACACAGTAACGGCTCAATGGAGATGTGCTGTAAGGGTTTTCGCAACATTGCAGGCACAACAGAGTTAGTGAGACAATGTGAGGGTCAGATGGTATGAGCTTATGTCAAAATAGATAGGCAATAATGAAATCATGTAAGATTCTGTCAGGTGGGAGGATGTGATCCTGAGAACAACATGAGCTCAAATATAGAATATAATGGACTGCGATGTCACTGAAGAACATGTCAGATCAGGGGTGGGGCTCAGTGCTGGTGCACCTATGAAAATGTGGACTGAAGTGCAAGGCTTAATGTTGTGTTCCTAACACAGATGAGATTGCACACAGGGAGGTTGAAGTAATAGTGACCTCAGTCTTTATTAAGACACTCCAGAGTGAGTAACAGGCCTTAGGGGCCGGCTTATATACAGTGCTCCTAAGGGATGCTGGGATCCCTTGGGACTTCAGGGGATGCGCTCCCTGGTGGCAGAACATGGGAGTGCATGCTTTAAAGATATACAACATCACCCCCTCCCCCAAAAATCAAAGTGAAAACTATTTACAAGGTGAGCGGATGGGAGCCTTTCTTTCCTTGGTGGACCGCCTCGGTACAAATGTCTGTCCTGGTGTGTTGGCTATGCCCTCGGCTGGGCTGGCGTGTTGTTGGCCCTGCAGGGCTGCTGGGTGAGCCTGGCCTTGCTGGGCTGTTGGGTGTGATGGGTTTGATTTCCTGGTCCGGCGTGGTGTCGTTGATCCTTTGGGTGTGTGTTGTGGGCTCGAAAAAGGTGGTGTCTGCTGTGGGTTGTTCAGGGCAGTCTGTGAACCGCAGCCTCGTTTGGTCCAGGTGCTTTCTACAAATTTGTCCATTGTCTAGTTTGACTACAAACACCCTACTCCCTTCTTTAGCTATCATCGTGCCCGCGATCCACTTGGGACCATGTCCATAGTTTAGCACATACACAGGGTCATTCAGATCAATTTCCCGTGACACAATGGCGCGACCATTGTTTACATTTTGTTGCTGCCGCCTGCTCTCTACCTGAGCATGCAGGTTGGGGTGAACCAGCGAGAGTCTGGTTTTAAGTGTCCTTTTCATGAGTAGCTCAGCCGGGGGCACCCCTGTGAGCGAGTGGGGTCTCGTGCGGTAGCTGAGCAGTACTCGGGACAGGTGGGTTTGGAGTGAGCCTTCTGTGACTCGTTTGAAGCTCTGTTTGATTGTTTGTACTGCCTGCTCTGCCTGCCCATGGAGGCTGGTTTAAACGGGGCCGAGGTGACATGTTTGATCCCATTGTGGGTCATGAATTCTTTAAATTCAGCACTGATGAAACATGGCGCGTTGTCACTGACCAGTATGTCAGGCAGGCCGTGGGTGGCAAACATGGCCCTCAGGCTTTCAATGGTGGCGGTGACGGTGCTTCCCGACATTATTTCACATTCAATCCATTTTGAAAAAGCATTCACCACCACCAGCAACATTTTACCGAGAAACGGGCCTACATAGTCGACATGGATCCTTGACCATGTTCTGGAGGGCCAGGACCACAAACTTAGTGGTGCCTCTCTGGGCGCGTTGCTCAACTGAGCACACACGCTGCATTGCCGTACACAGGACTCTAAGTCAGAGTCGATATCGGGCCACCACACGTGGGATCTGGCTATCGCTTTCATCATTACTATACCCGGGTGTGTGCTGTGCAGATCCGAGATGAACGTCTCCCTGCCCTTTTTGGGTAGCACTACAAGGTAACCCCACAATAGGCAGTCTGCCTGAATGGACAGCTCGTTCTTTCACCGCTGGAACGACTTGATTAGCTCTTGCAATTCAACGGGGATGCTGGCCCAGCTCCCATGCAGTACACAGTTTTTTACTAGGGACAGCAGAGGATCTTGGCCGGTCCAAGTCCTAATCTGGCGGGCCGTGACAAGTGATTTATCATTTTCAAATGCTTCCATGACCATTAACAAGTCTGTGGGCTGCGCCACCATCAACAAGTTTGCAGGCTGCGCCATTTCCACCCCCGTGGTGGGCAATGGTAGCCGACTGAGAGTATCCGCACAGTTCTCGGTGCCTGGCCTTTGTATGCGGGCTGAGGCATTAGTATTTATCCCCTTGCTTTCAGTGAACAGGGATATGAGGGGCTAGTGATCGGTTTCCAGCTCAAATTTGAGGCCAAACAGGTACTGATGCATTTTCTTTACCCCAAACACACACGCAAATCCTCTTTCTCAATCATGCCGTAGGCCCTCTCGGCTTTAGACAAGCTCCTGGAAGCATAGACGACAGGTTGCAACTTCCCCGCAACGTTAGCTTGTTGTAATACACACCCGACTCCATACGACGATGCATCACATGCTAGCACGAGTCTTTTACACAGGTTATACAATACAAGCAGCTTGTTGGAGCATAAAATGTTTCTGGCTTTCTCAAAAGCAATTACTTGGTTTTTTTCCCCATACCCAGTTCTCACCTTTATGCAATAACACATGAAGGGGCTTTAAAAGGGTGCTTAACCCCGGTAGGAAGTTACCAAAATAGTTGAGGAGTCCCAGAAACGACCGCAGCTCCGTGACATTCTGTGGCCTAGGCGTGTTCCTGATAGCCTCTGTCTTGGTGTCTGTGGGCCGAATGCCGTCCGCCGCGATCTTTCTCCCCAAAATCTCCACTTCTGTTGGCATGAAGACGCATTTCGACCTCTTCAGCCACAGCCCTACATGATCCAGTCGCTGGAGGACCTCCTCCAGGTTTTGTAGGTGTTCGGCGGTGTCCCAACCCATGACCAATATGTCGTCTGAAAAACCCCATGTTACTCTGGAAGATCGCTGCAGCTGACCGAATTCCAAACGGGCATCTGTTGTAGATGAACAGTCCCTTGTGCGTGTTGATGCAGGTGAGGCCCTTCGAAGACTCCTCCAGCTCCTGCATCATGTAGGCTGACGTCAGGTCGAGCTTGGTGAATGTCTTGCCTCCTGCCAGCATTGCAAATAGGTCATCTGCCTTAGGTAGCGGGTATTGGTCCTATAGCAAGAAACGAATAATAGTTACTTTATAATTGCCGCAAATCCTGACCGTGCCATCACTTTTGAGTACTGGAACAATCGGGTTGGCCCACTCGCTGAATTCCACTGGGGAGATGATGCCCTCGCGTTGCAGCCTGTCCAGCTTGATTTCCACTCTCTCCCTCATCATGTGAGGTAGCGCTCGCGCCTTGTGGTGAATGGGTCATGCCTCTGGGACCAAGTGGATCTGCACCTTCGCCCCGGAAAAGTTTCCAATGCCTGGCTCAAAAAGGGAAGGAAATTTGTTAAGAACCTGGGTACGTGAGGCCACATCGACATGTGATAGCGCTCAGATGTCATTCCAGTTCCAGCGGATTTTGCTCAGCCAGCTCCTTCCAAGCAGTGTGGGGCCATCGCCCGGGACAATCCAGAGTGGCAGTTTGTGCACTGTGCCCTCGTAGGTGACCTTGACCATGGCACTGCCCAGGACAGTGATAAGCTCTTTGGTATACATTCTCAGTTTCGTGTGGATGGGGCTCAGGGCTGGTCTGAGTGCTTTGTTGCACCACAGTCTCTCAAACATCTTTTTACTCATGATGGATTGGCTAGCGCCAGTGTCCAGTTCCATGGCTACGGGTAAGCCATTCAATTTTACATTTAGCATTATAGGTGGACATTTCTTCGAAAATGTGTGCACCCCATGTACTTCAGCATCTGCCTCCTCTCTCTGAGGCTCAAAATTGCTTTGGTCCACCATGGACCAATCTTCCTCTGCCACGTGGTGATTAGCAGGTTTTGTAGAGCTTGCAGCTTGTCTGCAAGCTCCTTGGAGGTGCCCCATTGTTCCACAGCTCTTGCAAACATACCCTTTGAAGTGGCATGAATAGGCTGAATAGAAGCCTCCACAATGCCAACAAGGTGTGAATTGCCTTGCATTCATCCTTTGTTGCGGACTCTGAGTCATCTGGGTCACCTGAGGCCTGCTGGCAGTTGCAGACTCGTGGTTTCTGCCTTGTACATTTCTGCTCGCAAACGCACTTCCAGTTAATTTATGAACATTGTTCGCACTTGTGTGCTGAGAGATTTGTTTGGTATTATCATTGGTGGACATAAACGCCTGTGCTATCGCAATGGCCTTCCTGAGGGTCGGTGTCTCTACAGTCAATAGTTTTCGTAGGATGGTCTCGTGGCCAATGCCCAGTATAAAAAATGTCTCTGAGCATCTGCTCCAGGTAGCCATCAAACTCACATTGTCCTGCAAGTCGCCTTAGCTCGGCGACGTAACTCGCCACTTCCTGACCTTCAGATCGCTGGTACATATAGAACCGATACCTCGCCATCAGCATGCTCTCCCTCGGGTTAAGGTGCTCCCGAGCCATGTACACAGCTCCTCATATGACTTATCTGTGGGTTTCATCGGAGCCAAAAGATTCTTCATGAGGCTGTAGGTCGGTGCCCCGCAGACCGTGAGGAGGACCACTCTCCTTTTTGCAGCGCTTCCTTCTCTGTCCAGCTCGTTGGCTACTAAGTCCTGGTCTAGCCATTCGACATAGGTTTCTCAGTCCTCACCCTCCGAGAACTTCACCAGGAAGCCCACAATTTTCTGCATCTTTGCGTTGGATTCGTGTACTCGTCGCCAGTTGTCGTGTTCCTAACAGGATGAGACTGCACACAGAAAGGTTGAAGTAACAGTGACCTCAGTCTTTATTAAGACATTCCAGAGTGAGTAACAGGCCTTAGGGGCCGGCTTATATACAGTGCTCCCAAGAGATGCTGGGATCCCTTGGGACTTCAGAGGATGCGCTCCCTGGTGGCAGAAGATGGGAGTGCATGCTTTACAGATACACAACAGTGTGCCTTCCAAGTTGTGCAACTATCTCTCATTCAATGGCAGCCTTCCTGCATTGGTCACCCTTACTTGCTGTTGCACAATAGCCTGATGACAGGATCCATTAAAGAGTTGCATCATATGTAGACGCCAAGATATTCCTCAGAGACCAGTACACCTGAAGGAGGTTTGTCTGTTTCTCAGCACATACCACAGATGATATAAATGTTAAACACTGACTGGGAGTTGGTGAACAATGTGTCTGTATTGAATAGTGCAGCATGGCAAGTGACAGAACATGCAAACAAGTGAATCCAGAAAGTTTGCATTATTTCCAAAACCAGTCAATTGACAACTTAATGAAGAGTTAACACCATCACCGGCACCAACATTCAGCCCTCTACCCACTACCACCATCTCTCTTTAACCCCCCTCGATGTGAGGCCCACTGTTCTCTTCATGGCTCTGTTGTGTATGGAGAAAGAGTCAGACTGAACACTGTGAGCTCAAAGTAAAGTGTGACCTTAGTCTTTTACTGCAGGTCTCCAGAGTGCCTCTCCAATCTGTGAAGCCTCCTTAAATACCTGTACTCCCAAGGGATTATGGGATCCCTTGGGTCTCCAGGAGATGAGCCCTCTGGTGGCTGTACAGAGTAAATACAAGTTTACATATATAACAACACTCCACCCACCCCCTCCCTGCCAATGTCAATAGTGTAACTATTTACAATGTGAGTCAATCTGGGGCCGTTCTTGCCCTGGTTGATCATCTCGGTGTGAAAGCTGGTGTTGTTGAATCATTGGTTGGGCCCTCGTTGGGCTGCTATGCAGCTGGCCTTGCTGGGCTGCCTGGTGTGTTGGGCCCTGCTGGGCTGCTGTGGATGATGGGTTCTGCTTCGTGGTCAACCGTGGTGCCAGTTGCTACTAGTGTGTATGTTGGGGGATCAAAAAAGGTAGGGTCCAAGGTGGGTTGCTCAGGATAGTCCGTGAATCTGAGTTTGATTTGGTCCAAGTATTTCTGGTGAATGAGTCCATTTGAAAGCTTGACACGAAACACTCTGCTCCCCTCTTTGGCCATGACAGTGCCGGGAAGCCACTTGGGACTTTGTCCATAATTTAATATAAATACAGGAACATTGATTTCAATCTCGCGTGACACATTTGCGCTATCATGGTATGCACTTTGTTGAAGCTACCTGCTCTCTACCTGTTCATGTAGATCAGGGTGAACTAACGAGAGCCTTGTCTTAAGTGCTCTTTTCATGAGCAGTTCAGCAGTTCAGCAGGTGGGATCCCAGTGAGTGAATGGGGTCTCGTGTGGTAGCTAAGCAGGACTCGGGATAGGCGAGTCTGCAGTGAGCCTTCAGTTACCCTCTTCAAGCCTTGCTTGATGGTTTGCATTGCTCTCTCTGCCTGACCATTGGATGCTGGTTTAAACGGGGCAGATGTGACATGTTTGATCCGATTACGGGTCATGAATTCTTTGAACTCAGCACTGGTAAAACATGGCCCATTGTCGCTCACCAGGACATCCGGTAGGCCGTGTGTGGCAAACATGGCCCGCAGGCTTTCAGTAGTGGCAGTGGACGTGCTAGCCGACATTATCTCACGTTCAATCCACTTGGAGTACACGTCTACAACCACAAGGAACATTTTACCCAAGAACGGGACTGCATAGTCGACGTGTACCCTAAACCACGGTTTGGAGGGCCAAGACCATAAACTTAGCGGCACCTCCATGGGTACATTGCTTAACTGCGAGCATGTATTACATCTGTGAACACAGGACTCTAACTCCGCATCGATACCGGGCCACCACACATGGGACCTGGCTATCGCTTTCATCATTACGATGCCTGGTTGGGTACTGTGGAGGTCATTGATGAAGGTGTCTCTGCCCTTCTTGGGGACCACTACTCGATAGCCCCACAGAAGGCAGTCTGCCTGTATAGACATTTCATCTTTGCGCCGCTGGAATGGCTTAATCTCTTCCTGCATTTCCACTGGGACACTGGACCAGCTCCCGTGAAGCACACAGCTTTTGACTAGAGATAACAAGGGGTCCTGGCTTGTCCAGGTTTTGATCTGCCGGGCAGTGACGGGTGATTGCTCACTCTCAAATGCTTCCATAACCATGGCTAGATCTGCGGGCTGCACCATTTCCACCCCCGAGGTGGACAATGGCAGCCTACGGAGAGCATCGGCGCAGTTTTCTGTGCCTGGCCTATGACGGATGGCGTAGTTGTATGCGGACAACGTGAGCACCCATCTCTGGATGCGGGCCGATGCATTGGTATTTGGTATGTCTTTACTATACAGTATAAATGCACACGAGGCCCATACTTGAGAGAAGGTCACTCTGTGACCAGTTCCCTTTATTACCAAGACCTCAAGTGATGAAGGTGGGTGGAGCTTCCCTTTTTATATCAGGTTAGGAGTGTCTCCCACAAGTTCACCCCCTTGTGGTCAATGTTCTCACGGTGTACAACTTAGGTCAGCTTATACATGGGTTACAATGATAGTTGAATAAATGACATCACCTCCCCCCCAAAGTCTTATTGGGATCACAGGTTAAGTCTCTCTGGTGGTTTACGCTCCCTTGTAGAGCGTCTGAGTTGGGGCTCCGGTTGTTGGGTGCTGGCCTGAGTGTCTGCCATTTGCGGTGCCTCAGGCCTGTCCAGACTGCCCACAGTGACTGGGCTCTCCTCCACTTGGTTCCGGTGTTCGGTCACCTGTGGTGGAGTAAACTCTATGTCGTGTTCTTCCTCTGCTTCTTCTATAGGGTTGCTGAACCTCCTTTTTGTTTGATCCACGTGTTTGCGGCAGATTTGTCCATTGGTAAGTTTAACTACCAAAACCCTATTTCCCCTCTTTGACAATCATAGTGCCTGCAAGCCATTTGGGCCTTGCAGCGTAATTAAGGACAAAAACAGGGTCATTGACATCAATACATCGTGCCCTCACATTCCTGTCATGGTAGTCACATTGTGACTGACGCCTGCTCTCAACAATTTCTTTCATAATGGGGTGTATAAGGGATAACCTGGTTTTGAGCGTCCTTTTCATTAGCAGTTCTGTGGGTGGAACCCCTGTGAGTGAGTGTGGTCGGGATCTATTGGCCAACAGGAGGCGTGATAAGCGGCTTTGTCGGGAACCCCCTTTGATTCTGAGCATTCCCTGTTTGATTATCTGCACTGCTCATTCCACCTGGCCGTTTGAGGCCGGCTTGAACGGTCCCGTTCTGACTTGGTTGATTCCATTGCCTGCTATGAAGTCCTGGAATTCAGTGCTTGTGAAGCACGGGCAATTGTCGCTGACCAAGACAACTGGTAGACCATGGGCGGCGAACATTGCCCGTAGACTTTCTACCGTGGCAGAGGATGTGCTTGAATTTAAAATGGCACACTCAATCCATTTGGAGTAGGCGTCTACTACAACCAAAAACATTTTTTTCCATGAAAGCACCTGTGTAGCCCACATGGATGCGTGACCATGGCTTGGCGGGCCAGGACCAGGGGCTAAGGGGGACTTCCCTGGGTGCGTTGCCCAGCTGAGCACATGTGTTGCACCTGCGAACACAAAGTTCCAGGCCTGCATCTATCCCTGGCCACCAAACGTGTGACCTGGCAATTGCCTTCATCATGGACAATGCCCGGGTGCTCATTGTGAAGTTCTCTGATAAACACCTCTCTGCCCCTCTGGGGCATGACTACTCAGTTTCCCCACAGTAGGCAATCGGCCTGAATCGAGAGTTCATCCTTGCGCCGATGAAACGGTTTAAATTCCTCAGCGCATGCCCCGCACATGGCTTCCCAGTCCCCATTTAGGACACATTTCTTAACTAAAGACAGTAGCGGGTCTTTATTTGTCCAGACTTTAATCTGACGGCTGTCACAGGTGAGCCTTCGCTTTCGAAAGCTTCAACAGCCATGACCATCTCAGCATCATGCTCAGTTGCCCCTCAGTGGTGGCTAGTGGTAGCCTGCTGAGTGCATCGGCGCAGTTTTCAGTGCCCGGTCTGTGCCGAATTGTGTAGTCATAGGCGGCGAACGTAAGTGCCCACCTCTGTATGCAGGCCGATGCATTCGCATTTATGGCCTTGTTGTCGGCCAAAAGGGACGTTAGGGGTTTGTGATCTGTCTCCAGCTCAAATTTCCTGCCAAACAGGTACTGGTGCATTTTTTTTACTGCCTACACACATGTTAGCACTTCCTTTTCTACCATCCCGTGGCCCCTTTCTGCCTAGCACAGACTTCTGGAGGGATAAGCTACCGGCTGTAACTGACCATTGGCATTCACATGCTGCAGCACACACCCGACCCCATAAGACGACGCATCGCACGTGAGAACAAGTTTCTTACACGGGTCATATAACGTTAACAGTTTGTTAGAGCATGCAACTTGTTCTGCTCCATCAAAAGCCCTTTCCTGGCTGTCCCCCCAGACCCAATCGCGACCTTTACATAGGAGCACATGTAGCGGCTCGAACAGCGTGCTCAATTTAGGAAGAAAATTACCAAAATAGTTCGGGAGCCCCAGGAACGAACGCAGCTCCGTCGAGTTACGGGGTCTGGGTGCTCTCTGGATTGCTTCCATTTTGGACACAGTGGGTCTGATCCCGTCTGCTGCTACCCTCCTCCCCAGCAATTCTACCTCTGGAGCTAAGAAGACGCATTTCGCCTTTTTCAGTCGCAGCCCTACCCGGTCCAGTCTGCGTAGCACCTCCTCCAGGTTGTGGAGGTGTTCTTCAGTATGCGACCCATGATGAGGATGTCGTCTTGAAAAACCACCGTCCTTGGAATCGACTTGAGGAGGTTTTCCATATTTCGTTGAAAGATCGCGGCGGCCGAACAAATCCCGAACGAACATCTGTTATACTCAAACAACCCCTTGTGTGTCGTGATGGTGGTCAGCTTCTTTGACTCACTCGCCAGCTCCTGGGTCATGTAAGCTGAGGTCAGGTCCAAATTTGAAAAAAGTTTGCCACCGGATAGCGTCGCAAAGAGGTCCTCCGCTCTCGGTAGCGGGTACTGGTCTTGGAGTGACACCCGATTGATGGTGGCCTGGTAATCGCCACATATCCTGACCGACCCATCTACCTTGAGCACCGGCACGATCGGGCTCGCCCAGTCACTGAATTCGACTGGTGCGATGATGCATTCTCTCAGCAGGCGGTCCAATTCGCATTCTATCTTTTCCCGCATTATGCACGACATCGCTCTGGCCTTGTAGTGTACAGGCCTAGCATCCGGGTTTATGTGAATCATTACCTTGGCCCCCATGAAAGTGCCGATGTTGGGTTGAAATAATGAGTCAAATTTGTCCAGGACCTGTGAGCATGATACTCGCTCCACAGAAGAAATTGCATTGACATCGCCCCATTTCCAGTTCATGACAGCAAGCCAACTCCTCCCCAGTAGTGCGGGACCGTCCCCCGGGACAATCCAGAGTGGCAACCTGTTCTCCGAATCTTTGTGGGTCACGACTACCGTGGCGCTGCCTAGCACCATAATGATCTCCTGTGTATATGTCCGTAGCTGTGCATCAATTGGCAATAATTTTGGCCTCCTGGCCTTGGACACCCACAACCTTTCAAACTGTTTGATACTTATCAGGGACTGGCTGGCCGCCGTGTCTAGCTCCATTGATACTGGGATGCCATTGAGGAGCACTTCCATCATTATCGGTGGCGCCCTGGTATATGAACTGTATATGTGCTCCACATGAACTCGCTGAACTTCAGCTTCCAGCGATTTCCCCCAGTATTCATTTGGCCTCGTAGGGCTTACATCGGGCCCGTCCTCCTCGTACATCAACCTGGCTGCAGGCTTCCTGCACGTACGCACCAAGTGACCGCTGACGTTGCAGTTTCTGCAGGTATATTGCTGATACATGCAAGCTCTGGCTGGGTGTTTGCCTCCACACCTCCAGCATGAGCTGGAGGCCCCGTTGTTGGAAACAAAAGGTCCATTATCAGTCGATCGTCTCGGACTGTCTCTGTAACTGTCCTTAAGCGCCCCATTAACAGGTGTTGATGGCCCCATTACTGGCCGCATTGTCCATTGCAATGGTATGAATCGCCGTTCAGATAGCCATTGTCTCTGATTAATTCCCCCTTTGGGTTCGACTACATGCTGGGGCCTATCTGATTGCCCTTGTCTGCCTAGAGAACTGTGTGCCACGTTAACAATGTTGACTCCCTGGTCGTTTGCTGCATTTGAGCCAAGATTTTTGCCATAAATCATTCTGGTCTCTTCCTCCCCTGAGATAAATGTCTGGGCTATCAGAGCCTTTGGTCAAGACTTTGGTCTCAAACAGTTTCCTGAAAACCCCAGCGTGCCCGATGCCCTCAATAAAAAAGTCTCGCAGCATCTCCGCACTGCATGCACCTGTGAACTTACATTGGCTCGTCAGTCGCCGGAGATCTGCCACGAAGTCAGGAACGCTTTGCCCTTCTCGCCGCCGGTGCATGTAAAACCGGTGTCTCGCCATGTGCATGCTGCTCGCCGGTTTAAAGTATTTCCCCGATCAACTTACTGAGCTCTTCAAACGTCTTGCCCGCCGGCTTATCTGGCGCTAGAAGGTCCTTCATCAGGGAGTACGTTCTGGATCCACAAACCGTCAGGAGATGAGCCCTCCGTTTGTCGGCCGAATTCTGTCCCAACCATTCCTTAGTGACAAAACTTTGCTGTAGTCTCTCAATAAAGTCGTCCCAATCATCACCAACACAGTACCTCTCTTCTGTGCTGCTAGTGGCCATACTCGCGTGGTTTAAATCCCAGTTTCTCGTCGCCAATGGTATGTCCTTACTATACAGTATAAATGCACACGAGGCCCATATTTGAGAGAAGGTCACTCTGTGACCAGTTACCTTTATTACCAAGACCTCAAATGATGAAGGTGGGTGAAGCTTCCCCTTTTATACCTGCAAGTCCAGGTTAGGAGTGTCTCCCACAAGTTCACCCCCTAGTGGTCAATGTTCTCAAACTTAGGTCAGCTTATACATGGGTTACAATGATAGTTGAATACATGACAGTATTTATCCCTTTACTCTCAGAGAACAGGGATATAAGTGGCTTATGGTCAGTTTCCAATTCGAATTTTAGCCCAAACAGGTATTGATGCATTTTCTTTACCCCATAGACACACAATAACGCTTCTTTCTCAATCATGCTGTAGGCTCTCTCAGCCTTAGACAGACTCTTGGATGCATAAACAACCTGTTGCAGTTTCCCGAAATCATTAGCTTGTTGCAATACAAACCCGACGCCATATGATGATGCATCACATGCTAGTACCAAATGCTTACATGAATCATACAACACAAGCAACTTGTTTGAGCATAACAATTTTCTCGCTTTTACAAAGGCATTTTCTTGGCTTTTGCCCCAAACCCATTCGTCCCCTTTTCATAGTAAGACATGTAGTGGTTCTAACAGTGTGCTGAGACCCGGTAAGAAGTTACCAAAGTACTTCAGGAGTCCCAGAAACGACCACAGCTCCGTCATGTTCTGTGGCCTCCACGCGTTCTCGATTGCCTCCGTCTTCGCGTTGGTGGGCCTGATGCCATCTGCCACAATCCTCCTTCCCAGGAACTCCACTTCAGGTGCCAGGAAAACGCACTTCGAGCGTTTTAACCTGAGCCCCACACGGTTGAGTCGACGAAGAACCTCCTCCAGGTTCTGCAGATCCTCAACTGTGTTCTGACCTGTGACCAAGATGTCGTCCTGGAAGACCACGGTGTGCGGGACAGACTTCAGTAAGCTTTCCATGTTTCTCTGGAATATCGCCGCCGCTGATTGGATTCCAAACGGGCATCTGTTATAAACAAAAAGACCTTTGTGCCTGTTGATGCAGGTGAGGGCCTTCGATGATTCATCCAGTTCCTGCGTCATGTAGGCTGAAGTCAGATCCAGCTTCGTGAACGTCTTTCCTTCCGCCAGCATTGCAAGGAGGTCGTCGGTCTTTGGTAGTGGGTATTGATCCTGCAGGGAGAAACGATTGATAGTTACTTTGTAATCGCCACAGATTCTGATGGCGTCATCTTCCTTGAGGACTGGGACGATAGGACTGGCCCACTCGCTGAACTCGATCGGTGAAATGATGCCCTCTCTTTGCAGCCGGTCTAGCCCGATCTCTACCCTTTCTCTCATCATGTACGGTACTGCTCTCACCTTGTGATGGATGGGTCGCGCCCCCGGAATTAGGTGGATCTGCATTTTTGCTCCTTGGAATTTCCCGATGTCTGGTTCGAACAGCGAAGGAAATTTGTTTAAGACCTGGGCACACAAAATGTCGTCAGTGGGCGATAGCGCTCGGACATCATCCCAGTTCCAGCATATCTTTCCCAGCCAGCTCCTGCCGAGCAGCATGGGACCATCGTCCGGTACCAGACAGAGTGGTAGCTTGTGCATCGCTCCATCGTAGGTGACCTTTACAGTAGCACTGCTAATTACAGGAATCAGTTCTTTCGTGTAAGTTCATTGGGCCCAAGTTTCGAGCCGCGCCTACAACGGCGCAGTCCCGACCTGGACGCCCGTTTTTTGCGCCACAAAGTGCGCCTAAAAAAAACTTCCAGATTCTCCAGCTCCCTGCAGGTCGTTTGCAGCTCGGCGCAGCGCAACACGAGCTGTAGGGGGCGGAGCCAGGTCCCTGCGCTGAAAACAGTGCCGGGACCTCTGCACATGCGCGCTACAGTGGGCGCACATGTGCAGTAGCTCCAGGCGCCCAAAACTGTGTGGGAGGGGCCCGAAGCACGCAGCCCCTAGCCCTGGCCGAATGGCCTCACTGTGGCTGCGTGAATAAGGCTGCCTCCCACGGCCAGCTCCTGCTTCCTCCCGACCCGACTCGACTCCCGCTTCCCGCCACCCGCCTCTGGACCGGACCCGACCCCGACCCGACTCCCGCTTTCCCCCCGCCCCGCCCCCCCACCTCCGGACTCGACACCGACACCGACCCGACTCCCGCTTCCCCCCCCCCCCCGCCCCCGGACTGAACCTGACCTGACCTCCCTCCCCCCCGACCTGACCTCCCTCTCCCTCCCTCCCCCCGACCCGAACCGACCTCCCTCCCACCAAACCCCCGACCCGCGCTCCCCCCGACCCGACCCGACCCAATGCCACCTACCTGTAAATCTGGTGCTGAGGACGGGCCCTGCCCGAAGTCTCGGGCCCGGCCCGTTCATCCTCCCTCCCCCTTCTCCTTCCCCCCCCATATCTCCTTTCCCCCCCATATCTCCTTTCCCCCCACCCATCTCCTTTCCCCCCACCCATCTCCTTTCCCCCCCTCCGCCATCTCCTTTCCCCCCCTCCCCATTCTCCTCCTTCTCCCCCATCCCTCCCCCTTCCCTCCTTCTCCCCCATCCCTCCCCCTTCCCTCCCTCTGCTCCCCCCACTCTCTCTCTACCCCCCTCCTCCCCCTCCCCTCACTGTCAGAAACACAGACACTGACAGACAGAGAATGAGAGACACACACAGACAGAGAGATAGAGACACTGACAGAGACACACTGGGGGGGGGGGGGGGACATCCCAGCAGGCTGTTGGAGGGCTCCCGGTGCTGCAGTCGGTAAGTAGAAAATGTTTTCTTTATTGATTTAAAAAAAAAATTATTTCTTATTAATTTTTTTTGATTGATTTATTGGTTGATTTATTGATGTTTTTATCATTTATTATTGATGATGGCTCTTTATTTGTAAAACTGAAGTGTTTAATGTTTGTAAACTTCCCTTTAAACCCCCCTCCCCCCCCATTCCCTACGCCTGATTTGTAACCTACGCCTGATTTTCTAAGGTTTTTTCGAGCGTACAAAAATCTTCACTTACTCCATTCTAAGTTAGTTTGGAGTAAGTTTTCACTGACGAAACTTTGAAAACAGGCGTAAGTGGCCAGACATGCCTCCTTCTGAAAAATAAATTCTGTTCCAAAGTGAAACTGTTCTAACTGACTAGAACTGGAGCAAACTAAATGGCGAGAATTCCGATTTCTAAGATACTCCGTTCTACACCAGTTGCTCCTAAAATTCAGGAGCAAATCATGGCGAAACTTGGGGCCATTGTTTCATGCGAACTGGAGTTAAGATTGGCCTTGAGACCTTGTTGCACCACAATCTTTCGAAAGTCTTTTTGCCCATGATGGACTGGCTCGCACCCGTGTCCAGGTCCATTCACACCGGGAATCCATTCAACATTATCGAGGGACAATTCGTGATGAATGTGTGCACCCCATGTACCTCTGCCTCCTCGATCTGAGGCTCTGGTTCATCGTGATCCTCTGTGGATCTGTCCTCCTCTGCAACATGGTGGTTTGCAGGTTTAACAGGATTCGCAGCTCGCCTGCATATACATTGGAGATGTCCCATTGTTCCAAGCCCTTGCAAACGTACTCTTTGAATCGACATGAATGGAAACCATGATGATCACCCCCGCAGCGCCAACAAGGTGTTAATGGCCTTGCATTCATCATCCTTGATGGTGGACTCTGAGACATCTGTGGATGTGTAGCTGCAGGTATGTGTGACCTGCCCTGTACGTTACGATTCGAAAACAGCATCACTTTGTTCACAGTATTTGTAGCAACACTAGTGTGCTGAGAGATTTGCTTTGTATTGTCACTGGTGGCAATGAATGCCTGGGCTATCACTATGGCTTTACTCAAGGTTGGGGTCTCTACAGTCAAAAGTTTGTGAAGTATGGTTTCGTGGCCAATGCCAAGTATGAAAAAGTCTTTGAGCATGTGCTCCAAATGTCCTTCAAATTTGCAATGTCCTGCAAGGCGTCTTAGCTCGGCGACATAACTCGCCATTTTCTGGCCTTCAGACCTTTTTTAGGTGTAGAACCAGTACCTCGCCATCAGAACGCTTTCCTTTGGGTTCAAATGCTCTCAGACCAGTGTGCACAAATCATCGTATGATTTCTCCGTGTTTCGCTGGAGTGAGCAGATTCTTCATGAGGCCATACGTTGGTGCCCCACAGACAGTGAGGAGGATCGCCCTTCGTTTGGCAGCGCTCTCTTCCCCATCTAGCTCGTTGGCCACGAAGTATTGGTCGAGTCACTCCGCAAAAGTTTCCCAATCAACTTCCTCCAAGAATTTCTCCAGGATGCCCACTGTTCTCTGCATTTTTGGGTTCACTATCTGTATCTCGTCGCCAGTTGTTGTGTATAGAGAAAGAGTCAGACTGAACACTGTGATCTCAAAGTAAAGTGTGACCTTAGTCTTTTATTGCAGGTCTCCAGAGTGCCTCTCCAACCTGTGAAACCTCCTTAAATACCTGTGGATTATGGTATCCCTTGGGACTCCAGGGGATAAGCCCTCTGGTGGCTGTACAGAGTAAATACAAGTATACATATATAGCAGGCTCCACCTTCACCCTCACCATGGCGACCCGCTTCATCACGTTGTGCAGGAGGGCAGCCGGAGCGCTGCTGCCGTGTTCATCTTCGAGAGAATGTGGGGGGCGAGATGGAAGCCGCCGGCATCTCCGGCTCCTCGGGATCTGTCGGACTCGATGGTGTGGGCTCGGGGTGTTGCATGACCTGCCTGAAAGCGTCGATTGACGTATGGCTCCACCGCACTGATGAGCCGCCACATACTGGCTGAATGCTCCTCCGCAAAGGTATCGATGCTGGCAGCTGTCCCAT